>NW_004797753.1:334894-345506 GCF_000002075.1 Aplysia californica
CAAATATCGATCTTTGAGGAATTGATCAAATTGTGCCAGAATGGAAGTTTTTGCCCTTCCATGAGGGAAAATCCAGGCCGGCTCCGTCTGTATCAAATGAATCAAATTAAATATATCAGATGGTCACTGTGCCCTGGGCATCATAGACATAAAGATTTTGAGAAGTTCAAAGTGTGCACTGTTCAGTACCAATGAATCTGTTTAATATTCCACTGGCCTCTGTGGTGTAGCCAGTAGGTGCTTCGTCGTCCCACATTGGAGACCCGAGTTGAATTCCCTAGAGGGGAGGATTTTTAACGAGTATCTCAGTCTTTTTGTTGGGATGTTGTATCCGTCTCAGCCCTCATAATTATCTAAATTGGGTCGATAGGGGCTTAAAACTCCTACATAAAAAATAAGCAGCTCGCCTTGTATGCAGTTAAAAATCTAATATGGTACGATCAACGAGGCCTTTACATGAACTTTAAAAATTGCTACAGAAGCAAAAACAAAAAGAACTGTTGTCACTCGCAGCAGCTTAAAAAAAAAGAAGATGTTTAGCCCTATTTTCTCACTATATCATAACTCACATCAATGTGACAGAATGGTCGTCGTCATGACACCTTCAAAAAACATGCAGAAACGTGTACATGTATTTGGAACAACACAAATAGAAACAAACATACAAATCGAAGTCAAAGTAAGAAACAATCTTACATTTGAACGTATTTGCTACTAAACAATAGAACTAATACTGTTATTATGTAGGCGTACGAACCACTAAAAAATGAAATAAACAGAACCAATTTTTTTTTTAAACCAAACAAATGTGGGTGATTGACAGGTGCTCTGGTGTGGTTTGATCCTTCTTTCCTATAACATAACTAACATCCTGTCTCACCTCCTTCTTTCCTTTATGTGTTACTCTCTAGTGATACCTGTGATCTTAAGCACTTTTGTGATCTTATTATATTGCATATGTCGTAAAACATTTACTAAAACATCAAACAAACAAACAGACAAAGAAACTGACAGAGAGACAGACAAACAATTAAAGAAAGAATATAAAACAAACTAACCTACCTTTCAATGCGCAAACTTCCATCCAGCCGCGGCATCCATGTGCCACCCAGACCTCGTTCCTAGAGAAGCCGTAGCCCACTCCGAGTTTGCAGTTGCCTCTACTGTAGTCCTTCTTCACAGACACCGAAATGATCCAAGCTCTAGGCAACACCGGCCAACTGAAGTACTTGTAGTCCAGACTCTCCAGCTTCAGTAGAGCACAACGTGGCTCAGGGTCTGTTTTTAAAAAAGTGTAAGTATACGGGTTTAACATCCCTATCAACACAATTAGGTTATTTAAACGACAGGAATCTCCAAATTTAACGTCTGTCTCCGATAGGACCGAACGAAATGGGTTGAGAGCCTTGAACACTCCACAAAACGATCTGAGTTCAAGAACATTCAGTCTGGTATTCGTAACAGGGCCACTCGCTCTGTAGTCCAGCATCATACCAACTGGGCTAACGGAGCGCCCTTGCAGTATTTGGGGATGGGAGGAAACAGAGGCACTGAGAGGGGGTGGGGGAAAGAGGGTGGTAAGGAAGAAGCAGTTGCGGTTGGGGAGGGGAAGTTGCTGACGTTGAAGTCGGGGTATGGGTGGGGTGCAAGCTAAAAGTGTCGATAGTCGTGAGTAACACAGTTTTAGATAGATAGATAGATAGATAGATAGATAGATAGATAGAGAGAGAGAGAGAGAGAGAGAGAGAGAGAGAGAGAGAGAGAGAGAGAGAGAGAGAACAATTTATTTTTAACCCGTTTTGGTCAGTCCTTGCATGGGGTTCCACTTAAAGTTTGAGGCTAGATTTGGAATCATTCTCAAAAACAAATGGAGCTACCGCACAGATGGAATAAGATGCATTCCACGACAAGCTACAGCTACATTGCTGGTCCAGTGCAAGCTTATACGCACCACCATGTTTTCAACAACATCAGCAACATAACGTTTGGTAGACTAGAATCCTATTTGTGCAGTTCCTTTGATTGAAAGTCGTTTGAATATCGTTCATATGTGCTCTCCCCAATTCTATTTATTACACGAGTGGACTGTGTCGTCAGAGAGGCAAATAGATTATAGTGACGACACCAGAGCGTAAAATGAACTCGCGTTATGGGGTATTGTGAGGTTGAAAACAGTTGATTTTTGACCAAAATACCGATTTGGAGATTTTGATCTCATATGAAAGTTCAATCATTTTTCTATCCAACGATGTATAACAGAGTGCTGAAATCGTATTAGAAATACCTAAAAATTCATTTGTAAGCACCTACTCTAAAAACGACAAAAATGTCACCCATTTTCTCTCAATGTGACACCTTTTCTCGCCCGAGAGCAATGGTTTTCCGTATTGGAGACACATCATGTTTGGTATCGATGCTTCTGGGGCTTTTAATTTTCAGAGAAGGTTAGTACCTTTTACTTTTGATGTTACTAACAGCATGCAAGAACTGTTTTCGTCGTATCCTAACAATAAAAAACTGTACACAGCTGTTTCCCAAAATAGCAATTTCCGAAGTATGACCCAATTTATTTTCTTAAAATATTCCATGTTTTTAAACGTACAGACTTGACATTTGGCACACAGGTAGTTTATTCAAAACTGCAAACAGCTGACTAGTTTTTATCATGATAGCTTTTTACCTCAGTGGTCCCCCTAAATTTTCCACTCTTTTTGGACAAGCTCACTTTGGAGACCTCTGAACTGATTACTAATGGTCCTATCAATATGAAAACTAGCTAGCTGAAAATCGTCTGTGTAGCATAGTTTGACATGTTTAGAGAAAATAAAATCGTAAACAAAATTCAAGATAGCCGCCGTTTCCATGGTAACCAATAAATTTATTAGTTGTTTGAAGGTGTAGATTTTCATTCCTGCACATACGTATCAACTTATACCAATGCTAGTTTCACAGGTTCATAAGTTAAAAAGTTGGTTGGCAAGGTAGCGATGACCAGAGCATCTTAAATACAAATCCCAACAGCATACAAGAATACAAAAATAGCCTGAGTGAAAAGTGAAAAGAGTACCAGATGAGAATTAGCATTGCCAAAACAGAAGTAATGAAAATCAACAAAACTCCCAGGCCGTTTAAATATCACAATCGACGGGGCACAACTTAAACAGGTTGAGGATTTTTAAATACCCTGGGAGCGAGTTTACACAAGGCTGAAGCTAGGACAGAAAAATTGAAATGAAGATCCAAAACGGAAATGCAGTAACCTACCATTTGTCACCACTACTCAACTATCAATCAAAGTAAATGACGCCTTATCAATAGCATAATTATTCCTTCCAAAGCTGACTTAACAATGCCAGACGTGGCGACTAAACACGGAGAAAAACAGGAAGACCAGTGCCTGCGAGATGAAATGCCTCAGAAAATTAATTATCCTCACCAGGAAAAACTGCAGAAGAAGTAAAACTGTCCGATATTAATAGGGATGAAACCTGTCACGGAACACACAAAACATCAAACAATCAAGTGGTTCGGTCATCTGACGAGAATATCCCCAAATCAACCAACTGCACGAGCACAAAACTAAAAAGAGTCAGGATACAAAGGCAGGGGCAGACCACGATAAACTGTGTCGAGTCCAAAGGAGGACATACAGGCCATTGGTTCACAGAACTCCAGAATTTAGTTTTTTTTAAACTCTGTAGGAGAAAAGAAATATCGTTTAAAGTTTACAGGGATGGAAAGATTAGATTTTTAAAATAAAAGGTAAGGTAAAAACAACCAATCATTTCATGGCTTTTCTTAAAAGATCTTTTAAAATGGTGAATTTCGCATTTATAGGTAGTTTTTATAAAAGCCATTTCCGTTTTCGAAAATAAGTTTCTTGTTTGTGAATTTTATGTCAAACAAATTCCTTTTGAATGAATTATATATGTTCCAAATTATAACATTCTAGTTCAAATTTTGTGCTAGACATTTTTAAAAAGTTGTACAGGTTTGTTGTTTTATCACTTTGTAGTATAGGTTTAACGCCCCTATCAATACCATAAGGTTATTTAAGAAGCAGAGCCTCTGAGTTGAACGTCCATCTCCGAAAGGACCGAGCCAAAAGGGAAATTCGTATAAAATTTCTTTCCCAAGAACACAACGTCTGGCCGAGCTGACGTTTGAACCCTGCATCCACAATCTCACGATTACTGGTCCGTGGCTTAACCATTAGGCCTCCACGGAGAGAGGGGGTGGAGAGAGGGGGGGTAGAGAGGGAATTTATTTTATAAATCTAAAACAATAAACATGAATTGGATATTATCCACTTCTGAAACTAGGGTTTTGATAAGCTTACTACTACTACTACTACTACTACTACTACTACTACTACTACTACTACTACTACTACTACTACTACTACTACTACTACTACTACTACTACTACTACTACTACTACTACTACTACTACTACTACTACTACTAAGTAGTAGTACATGTAGTAATATAATAATAATAATAATAATAATAATAATAATAATAATAATAATAATAATAATAATAATAATAGCAATAATAGAAATTTCAATATTAATTAATGCCTATTATTATTATTATTATAGTTCTAATCGATTAAAATAATGATAACAATATTATGTGATAATATTATCATAGTATTACATAGTTATAATATTAATGATAATAATAATCATCATCATCACAATCATAGTCATAATCGTAATGATAAAGATAATAATAATAACAATAATAATAATTGTAACCTTAGTAACAATGTTAATTATTACTATTCTTTTTATATTATTACTAATTATTATTATTACTATTATTATTATCATTATTATTATCATTATTATTATTATTATTATTATTATTATTATTATTATTATTATTATTATTGTTGTTGTTGTTGTTGTTGTTGTTGTGACGACGATGATCATCCATCGTCATCATCATTACGATGAAGATGATTGTGAAGACACTTTTCCCAGCCCAGTAACTAAAATTCGACATCAATAATCACACAATTCGTTCAACAAGAAGTCTTACAAATCTAGGCGTTCAGTTGGATTGCAATACGTCTATGTCATCTCAAATTAGCCAACTCTGCAAAAGTATTTATTTTCAGCTACAAACATTACTTGCAGTGTAGGCAAATAGTTTTAGTAGAGGTTTTACGGCGCTCGCAACTGCATAAGGTCACATGAGCGCCAGAAGATTAGAAGTGTTACAAGAGAGTAACAAACATAAAAAAGAAGAAGGAGAAATAAGGACGATAGATGTTTGATAGGAAAGTGAGCAGCAGCCAAGAATTTAGAAACAACACCTATTTTTTTTTCAAAATTGGGTTAATGTAATGTAACATTGTATCCAGTTTGACGGCCGAAGAACTTTCAAAGCTTCGAAATCAAGCATCAAAAATTTTTAATGAAAAAAAAAAGAAATCAGGGCATATAACACTCATTCTGAAAGAACTATTTTGGCTGCCTGTACAAAAAAAATATGATCACATACAATTATAAATACCAAACTTTCGTAAAACGATGATCCATGTACACACCTGTCCAGTAATTCAAAAAATGTGAGATCTCGATGAATGTAATGCGTACTGATTTTTATTTATTTTTTTTATTTTTTTTTGGGGGGGGGGGGTTGTTTTTTGTTGTCGTTGTTTGTTGTTGTTTTTTTTTGGGGGGGGGGTAGAAAATGAAAATATACAGCATAAATGTTAATTTATTATTATTATCATACCGGAATTTCCTACAGATCGAGTACAGTCTACTGCAATCTGTCTAACGTAGCGTGAGCCCCTTTGATTCGGTAATGACAGCACTGCTGGCATCTCTAGTCCTAAGTCGCTGGCGTTTACAATTGCAGAATGTTGGTCGAATGTCCTTAAGAATAAGAATTTTGCAATGGTAAAAATGATAATTGACAAGTATGTAGTGACAGCAGTTGACCAGAGAGGACGATTTTCCAAAAAAAAGTGGTGGAGCCAACCTGCCTCCCGAACCCCTGAAAGTCCCTCTCCCACACCAAAAACAACCCCCCCCCCTCCCCACCCCCACCCTCTACCCTCGCCAAAAAAGCTGCTAAGTAAACTAATCGTTGACACAAGTCCTAAGTCTCAAGTCAACCAAACTAAATTGTTTGTTAGACCAGTCACACGGTTGACCGTCAACTAAATCGGTACTGTTTTTCCCATTACTTCTGTGACAAGCCTGCATATATGATAGGTGACCTGTGTTTGTGGTGTCGACTGTAGAGGTTAGGTGCTTCGCTATAGCACGCATGAGCCTCGAATTCGATTCCCGAGTGGGGAGAAGATTCTTACCGAGAATCTCGGTCTTTCTGCTAGGATCTGTCCCTCGTAGGGTACGTGTCCACTGGAACAGAATCTAATGTCATATTCGTAATCAGTGCCTCAAAATATGCAAAGTTAAAGCACAAACCACAAAACCATGTGGTATAAACGCATATTAACAATTTTACCAATTTTCCTTTTAAACCCATACATTTATTTTTCCTATTTGATTTCATGTGACTTCCTGACTGTTTATAGCCCCGTACCGAGAACAAAGCCCACCACGACAGCGGTCTAGCGTATACATCCGGGGAATAATTGTAGGCCTACAGACTTGACGCGTCTTTTCCGAGCTGTGTGGACACCCAAGACAGAAACGACCCTACCGATTTTCCTCCTCCCGAAAAAAAATCGGGTCGTGTCCGTCCCAATGGACACGAAGGCTCAGCCTGAGTCGGCCATGACAAGTAGAGTTGGAAGACTGCTTCTCTCAAGACTCCGTTCCTAGATGATCTAACTAAATCGTGCCGGTGATGGCGTTAACAGTTGTGTTTTTCAAAGTCCCGAGAGAATGCTTCTCGAACTGTTTATAACGATTTTTTAAAGACATAGAGAGCTATAATAACCGGTGTCTGTGGTATAGCAGTTAAGCCATTCGCTGTTGCAAGCAGCTCAGATCCGAGTTCTATTTCCGAGAAGAGAAAATTATTTTTATAAAGTAAATTGTATCTCAGTCTTATCGTTGGGATGTTTAATCCTCAAACAGCCCAGATTGGCCATGATTGGCAGAGTCGGAATCCTGCCTCCTGAATAAATAAATTTGATGCTTTGATAGAATTTCTGTACTTCCTGGAGCCTGGTTTTCTTTTGTACATCCTTCGCATATTATTTTTTCTGCTGTTGGAAGAAAAGGAAACAAAATTGTTAAATACAGTGCTTAGCCTAGTTATTCTCATCTCGCCCCATACTTATTCAAATCAATGATAATATGAAAGTTATGTTATGTTAACGGGTTTACAAAAGAGGCCTGCAGAAGGCCTTCATGATAACAGTCAGGTTGATAAAGATAACATACATTTCATTTGAACTCAACGTGTTTTTTGCTCAATATTACAACAGAGCTACTCTATTATCTGTCCCCGTGGTTGTATGCACCCCGCATAATTTATCAACATTTGATCATTTTTTGCATAATTTCTTATTATTTCCCTTTATCATTCTTTGTTCAAATTAACAGAATCGCATAATTTCACATTTTAGGGTTTAGTTTGCATAATTTCATAACTCTTTTTGCATAAAACCACGGGGAAAGTATAATAAGGCATGAAACGAAAATGCAAAAAGAAGGGTAGAGGGTTAAGTTTTTCCTTCAGTGATAACATTATTGTCATGACTTTTCCGGCTGGTAGATGGTGTAACATTGCCGTTATCCATTGTAGCTACCAATACCCACGTGGCAAATTATGCTGAAAGAAACGAGATTCTGATCTTATTTGAAACAAAAACAGATTAAGAGTCGTTATTCTTAATGTATTCCAAGTACTCTTCCTAAACAAATTGAAATTCCCCCCACAGCAGTACAGTTCGTCAAAAATAACATCCACATTTTAACTCACCTGCTCACAAAAAATGCTGGAAAATCTGGGGGTGTTCAAGCACTTTTTAAAATCCTTTTTTCTTCTTTGTTTAAATATTGCAATTTTTATCTGAGACAACTGGTATGTTTTCACCCTTGAAACGACAAAGTGAACCATACCGGCAAAGTAACCCCATTTGACGGTACTGCAATTGTTGTTGTTGTTGCTTATGTCGCTGTTGTTGTTGTTGTTGCTGTTGTTGCTGTTTTTCTTGTTGTTATTGTTGTTGTAGAAATCATTCTTTCCCATTTTATTATTTGGCTGGTTTTATCATTTGCATTCAAAATCATTATCTACGCTCATTCTTTGGTGAGCTGGTATCTTTCTCTTTACTTTAATATAACTGAGCACCCAAGGGTCGTGTAATAGCTCATCCTAAATTCACCCTCTCCCGCTTAGCATCAGGATCTCCCCATCATTATTTGAAGTGAATTGAATTATTACCCCATTGTTGTCATCAGCAGACTCAAAAGTGCATATTATTTGTTGCACATCCAGGCAAATCTAAGAAGAACATCGGAAATATCTCCAAGATGCAGATTTTTATCTTGGCAAGAACCTGCCACCACACCACGTGGTCATGCATGTGGTTGTAAAGCGCTCATAGTCATAAATTAAGCTGGCGCTCATAATAATATGACCTTATGCAGTACTACTAAAACTATAAACTAAAATAAATTAAGCTGCCAAGGACAGCATGGCTACGTATGTTTGAGCCAGGCGCGGTTCGTCCAAAGAGCACGGTCGTGCAGTGCTGCCCAAAGTTTTTTAATATTCTATTACGCAAAGCACCCACAAACATAAAATAAAAGAAGCAAGAAACAAGCACTAGCCAAATATAATATCAAAACAAGGTCCTCGCTGGCGCCGCAACTGTCATTTCTATGCCTATATCGCCGTAAAACATCTACTATGCCATGCCAAAGTCCACACGTTTTAACTAAACACAATGGGATATTCAACACTGGTAACCTGACCTATAAATCGCTCTTTGGGAGAACCCAAGCGAAGGATGACTCTCGTAGCGAGTTTGGCGGTACATTAATATTAATAAGACGACACATCTCAAATGTGCTCCTGCCGAATAGTGCCGATACATAGCCCACAGTAGGCAGTCTAAAAAAATAAACGCGATAGGCTGTACGCTATTCAATGCCAAAAGTATGTGAGCCTCGGAGCAATCCAGCGGAGTGCTCAAGTGAATTATGATTGGTTCATCGTCTTGCCGGTATTTTAGTGACTTTGTGACGGTGAACCTGAGGGAGGTGAACGTGCCATACTTAAGTCACCGTCCTATGGGTTGTGCCTGTGAATGGTTTGGTAGTGGAGTGGTGAAAGTTATCACTGGAGTGTTCAGTTCTCATGCTAGATGAACGAACTTGATGTTTCGCTAACAAACAGATTTTAAGTTCTAGAAATCAAAGCGACAAGTAAAAAGAATGAAAATAAAAGCACGAGGTCCTCCCTCACCAACCTAAAGATCCTAAAATTATGCACCATCTCATTTACTATGTCCTTGACAATCTTCAGCCTGCGATAGCTTAATTGTGCACGCCCACTTTTTAGACCCATGAGCCGCCCCTGGTTTAAGCACTAGTGATTTGACAACCTGCAGGCAAGGTCTTTTACCTTTTTCTAAGTTTCAATTCCGATAAAATAGTTCTCGAGCACGTGCTACCGAAACCTTAGAATACGAAATTAAAATACAAAAAAAAAAAGAAAATATTTGGCTTGGGACAAATTATAGCTGATTAAACTCATTCTATCCAATTTTATTATTTGGCTGGTTCTATCGTTTGCATTAAAATTTCCTCAAATCATTATTTACGCTCAAGAGACAATTGCACCTGGCATATAGTTCCTTTGCTCCGTAATACGTGGCGGAGATTGAAACTGACAATAAATTTTAATTCCGAAAACTACAATCTTTCGCATCACTGACTCTACATAATATATTATAAATACTGCACATTCAGTGACGAGTTAAACTGCCTTCTGGCTAGAATCGTGAATAGCGTTCACACACTTTCTCCGTCTCAGGCAAAGACGTATAATCCACTGCCATCCATCATGAAACTGCTTTGTGTGGCTGTCTGCCTTACGCTGCTTGTGGCAGTCACCCTGGGTTGTGCAAGTAAGAATGAAGTCATCATACTACTTTACTTCATCCCTACTTTTCTAAGAAGAGGATAGGTGGGCCCCAGGGTGTATCTAGCGAATTACTAGGTTTTATTATAGGTGGACCCAAGGGGGTATCAAGCGAAATACGCGTTGTGATAGGTGGACCTCGGAGTCAACGTAGTGAAGTAAAAGTAGAGACTCCGGCTGGGTCCATTGTAGCCAAATGTTTAAGGATAGTAGTTCTTAAAAGTGGTGTATTGCGTAATTTCATGAACAGTTGCACAGGCCCACACCAACCACCACATGCCGTATACAGAAATACATGTACTTTTACGCACATTAACTCACACACAATTGCGCGAGCGCGCGCACACACACACACACACACACACACACACACACACACACACAAACAAACAAACAAACGCACACACACACAAACACACGCACACACAGTCATTGCAATGCATCCCTACACACGCACACATCTTGTCACCAAACACACACACACACACACACACACACACACACACACACACACACACACACA
>NW_004797753.1:345606-347502 GCF_000002075.1 Aplysia californica
CACACACACACACACACACACACATACTCATACCAATGCATCCCTACACACGCATACACCTTGTCACCGAACACACATAAACACACTCACACACACGCACACACACGCACACGCACGCACGCACGCACGCACGCACGCACGTGCACACTCCCACTCACGTGGCACAGGTGCCTACCATTGTAGCTGCTGCTGTTACTCCCGATTTGGTCAAATATACGAGGATTTACCGAGAAAAAAGAAAAGCAAACCAATCACTTTTTTTAAAGTAAAAAAGAAAAATGATGATTTGCTATTTAGGTAAAAGTATACTTTTAAATTCGAACCGAGTCTGTTCGCCATGTTTTTTCGTTTCTTTATTTTGTTGTTGTTGTTTTTTTAAGCCTTATCCTATTTTTACGACGTCAGACAGCTTTTCATTGGTCTGGGGTCCACCTATCCTAAAACTGCAATTTCGCTAGGTACACCCCGGGGTCCATCCATCCACTTTTAATTTTGCTATCGCTAGGTGTCGAAGGGGGGGAGGATGCATTTAGGTCAAGGGCCAGATGAGTGGCATCTGGTCGATATGATATTCTTGTGGAAGACCTCTTTTCGTCCCATGTTTAGCCGCCATGTTTGTCATTGGTAAGTCAGATTTGGGAGGAACCATTGTTGTTGATAGGGTGTTGTTTTTTTTTACCTCGATTGATAGGTATATTTTATGGGTGAGTAGTGGTGACATATGGTAAATTGCTGCATTTGCTTTTTGGGTCCTCATTTCAATGTTGCTCTCCAATCTTCTGCCCAGGTATTTAAAATCCTCAACCTGTTTAAGTTGTGCCTCGTCGATTGTTTAAACGGCCTGGATTTCAGTTGACTTTCTTTACTTCTGTTTTGGCAACGCTAATTCTCATCTGATAATCTTTGTACTTTTCATTCAGGCTCTCTGTATATTGTTACATGTATAAGCTATTGGAATTTAAGATGCTCTGGTCATCGGCTAACACGAGTCCATATTCGCTCGTGTTTTTTTTTATTATTACAAATGTGTATTTGCCTCCTTGAGGACACTGTCCAAACATGCAATAAATAGAACTAGGGAAAGCACAAATCTTTGTCTGACTCCTAATAATACATTGTACTGGAAATCAGTCAATGAGTCCTTCTTTTTTCTTACACCAAAAAAGCTAACCTCATAAAGAGTCATGATCTTTTTAGGAGTTGGCCTTTCACTCCCTATTCCCTCAGCCGTTTCCATAGCAGGCATCTGTTCACTTAATTGTATTTGCACTATTGGTTGCATTCTTTGTTCCAAGATCTCGCTCAGCGAACATTTGAGATAACATGAATTACCCCGACGTTTCACGTCACTCATCTGTTGAGATGTTATATGTTTCTGTGGGTCAACCCCTTGCCTTCTATGTTTTTAGTGAGGACAAGATGTCCAAAGCCTTTATGGCGGTGAGTATTCTAGAATCTGCATTTGCTGTTTCTGATTGTTCTTATTAGTGAACAGCCTACGTGGGCACCTTTCAGTGCGTGTTTGTTTTCTTTCCCTTCTATAAAATTCTCAAAATCCTCCTTAGAGACCACATTTCTGTTTTTCTAATGTTTCAATTGTAGTTTCACTCACTGACTTTCGTTATTGTCAAGCTTTTAAGTTTTACATCTGTATAGCAGGGTTGACCACCCTAAGTTAGATCGTTAGAATCCTTATTTTAGGAGTCATTGAGATTTTTCTATTTTTCAGGATTGTAGTGAAGCTGGCTCTAGCTGCTGAAGCTGCCTTCAGCTATAGCAATTATTTGCTTCATTTCTGTGGAACGTAAATTGGAATCGGGTGTAATAATTTTATTGGATATATAAACCGTTGAACGTGTTTGATCTTTTCGTCCTAATATGAATAATAATGATTAA
>NW_004797753.1:348694-350844 GCF_000002075.1 Aplysia californica
ATCTATCTATCTATCTATCTATCTATCTATCTATCTCTCTCTCTCTCTCTCTCTCTCTCTCTCCCTCTTCTTCCTCCTCTTTGTAATTTCTCGCTGACAGGAATTTACTCGCAGGCCGTAATTAGCCTATGTCTAGTCTATAATATAGCACTCCGTTACATACGACTATCAATAACTTTAGCATGCCCCCGCCCGTACCCCGATCTCAAAGTCAACAACTTGCCCATCCCTCCCCCCCCCCTTCCCCCAATTGCAAATTCTCCTTCCTTTCCACTTCCGCCCACCCTCAAGTACTGCAAGGGCGCTAGGTTAGATCAGTTGGTGAGATGCTGGACTATGGAGTGGGTGGCCCTGGCTCGAATCCCAGGTTGGGTGTCCTTGAAATCAGGTCGTCCTGCGGAGGCCCTCAAACAATATCGCGCGGTCCTATCGGAGACAGACGTTTAAGATGGAGGTTTGAATAACTTAATTGTGTTAATAGGGATGTTAAACCCGTACACTTTCACTTTTTTAAACAGACCCTGAGCCACGTTGTGCTCTACTGAAGCTGGAGAGTCTGGACTACAAGTACTTCAGTAGGCCGGTGTTGCCTAGAGCTTGGATCACTTTGGTGTCTGTGAAGAAGGACTACAGTAGAGGCAACTGCAAACTCGGAGTGGGCTACGGCTTCTCTAGGAACGAGGTATGGGTGGCATATGGAATGGATGCTGCGCCTGGATGGAAGTTTGTACATTGAAAAGTAAGTTTGTTTGTTGGATTTTTGCTTTGTTTGGTTGTCTATTTGTTTGTTTGTTTGGTTGGTTGGTTGTTTGTTTGTTTATTTTATGTTTCAGCAAACGTTTTACGGCACTTGCAAAATAATAAAGTCACAAAAGTGTTGAAAAGCAGAGGTATAACCAGAGACTATTTGAAAAGTTGAGACCATTATGCCAGCCGCATGTTTAAAAGCTATATTTACATTTTCCTGATAATGGAAATAAAAATTAAATGAGACCTTTTTCTCGATCATAATGGTTGATGTGCAAATGACTTTTTATTAACAATTCAATGATAACGTCTCGAATAAGAAGTAAGCTATCGTTAATTGTGTCGCCTACTTATTCTGTAAAAGCTTGCACCGCTATTCGGTTCTTTTTCACTTTGATTACCCTATCAAACAAATCAGCCTACGTTCCTGTGTGCGAGCTGTTGATTTTTATCAAACCTTTAATGTACAGTATTGTCACAAGGAGGTGCTTCTCACTTTTCACCCTTTTTAGGTTGAAATCAGTTCAATAGCGCACGACAATCACTGTATAGTATAGGTCTACTAAATAGAGGGAATGGGTGGGGGTATCTGTATGTTTCTGTGAAGAAACCTTACGTTTGAAATTTGCCGGGAAAAAATCAACTTCAGAGTGATTTGACTGAGCTCTGGTTAATGAAAATCAAGACGAAATGTAACGTACCTGGTCAAAGATCGTATGATATTTGATCTAGTCTAACTATATTCGATATTGTAAGTGATTACAACAAGGTAATCGGACTGTAACAAAGAAATAAAATGAATTGCTAGTCGCTGTTCCCCGGTACCGAAGACGTCAGCAGTCGCTGCTCCCTGAAGCAGCCGATTAATTACTCTTACACCCCCCTCCCCAAATAAACAACTAAGGCTCTCCTATCTTTTTACAGTTGCTCTTTTAGCTCAGTAGGCATAATGCTGGACTATGGAGCGGATGACCCAGATTCGCCTCCCTGACCTGGTGTTCTTGAACGTAGGTCGTTTTGTGGTGTTTAAAAGGCTCTCGCGCCATTCGGCTTGGTCCTATGGGAGACGGGGGCTAGATTTGGAGGTCCCGCCTCTAATATAAGCAAATAGTGTCGAAAGGGGCATAAAACCCACACATTTACACATTTCTTTCTCCCTTTCCAGCCAAGTGTGTAAACAAGACATTGAAGAGCGACAACCACGCCTACCTTTCTGAGCAAGTGCCCGGAGCCTGCTACGTCTCTTCCATGGGGGTGAAGGGCAGAGATAGACCTCCTTGCGTGGCTGATGTCAACTACGGCTTCACTGGACCATACGTCTGGGTGAGAGCAGGCTGCCAGGCCGAGTTTACCGTCTGCTACATGGAGTGACGTCATCGTCACGTCGTCGATACTAAATCCTG
>NW_004797753.1:351751-375042 GCF_000002075.1 Aplysia californica
AGAGAGAAAGAGAGAGAGAGAGAGAGAGAGAGAGAAAGAGAGAGAAAAAGAGAGAGAGATCACCAAATTGCCCTCCTGTGATCAATAAGTGTAATTTATTTTTTATCTGTAGTGGATCTAGAGCACAGTGCAGTGCCTACTTTTCAACTAGCCATATAGTTATTCCCGGAAGTCTCGCCATCCAGCAGGGAGACAATGTGACAATGCGTCAGACCAAGGTCATGCTATGTCATTGAGTCGACTTGCATTAACAGCAAAGTGTGTCTATCTTTCTCCCTCCATCCCCGGCACACACGGTAAGACGTGCACATCGTAAAATGCTTACGCAATCAACTTACACCTACTCTGTGGTTCTGGTAGAAGCAATTTGCCATCAACATTGGCTGTTATTTTGTGTCATTTGTTTGTTTTTTTGTGCTTTCTTGTCCGTTTGTTGCTGTTGTTGGGGGGGAGGGGTATTTGTTGTTGTCTTTATTTTTTTCGATAATTGAACCCCTGTTAAAGCCGAGAAAGTCTATGACAATGCCGTTTATAAAAGAACTATTTTACTATACATTATGACAAGTCGGACTCGGTCATTTACATGCATTACAAGCCTGCTATAGACGAAATCCTGTTATAACCGAAACTGTTATATAAGTGGGGCCCACTGCATACGCCTTTAACTTCTTCTTCATTGAATAACTGGTGCCCTTTGGCAGGTTCGTTTCGGTTTGGTTTGGGGGGGGGGGGTGTCCTCTGCTACGCTTTCTTGGAACTTTTCCTGCAAATTCACATAAGTCCTTTTCTTGACTGTTTTTTTTCTGGGAGTTCCTTTACTACTAGACTGGAAAAAGACACAGCTATATTATTTTTTTTACAGTCGACCAATGCACTTTTCATCAAGAGCAGGAAGGGAGAGGGGTGTTTTCATTTTTTTTTTTACTTTTGGAGCGAAAGACTGGCAGGTGAGTTTGCCATCGCCATTAAAACATGCAGAGAAGTTACAAACATTAGCGACTGTGGATGAGAATGAGGTAAGTGTCCATATGGCGATCGCCACCGCTAATATCAAGACACGAGTTACAAAAATTGAAAACCACTTTCCAGGAATATATACCAACGCCGGAAAGTGTGTACCCAGGCGACAATTGGAAAGCAGCTTGCAATATATTTTTCACTTCTGTGAAACTACTGCCAACATGGTTTCGCTTGGTTGACTAGCGTATCTAGCAGGCCTATTACAAGACTGCATAAAATACGTCAAAACACGGAGCATCGACCATCCAAGTCTGCTCATAAAAACAACGACTTTATCATATCATCTTTCACCAGAATGTCAGTACAGTTTAAAATGGCTGTGAAGCTCAGCGAAAAAAACACACCTGGGACAATATCAATTATCAATTAGAATATTGATGTAACTGTAATAACTCATTACGTCAGCTGACAAACACTTTCGGTAAGGCGTAGGCTTATAGCAACCATAACTTATGTGCTCCTGGAACATCCAGATCAATGCTTAGATGTTACCTCACTTCACTCTTCTCTCTCGGATCTTACTTAAAGGAGGCTCAGTGCGTTCCAGCAATACCCGTTCATCCTGCCTGCTTCAGTCGATGTTCTGGCGTTCCAGGTACTAATGGAGATACTTTTCTTGTACGTGTGTGTGTGCGGTTATTGGCTAACCAGCCGCATACTTTCCACCTCCACCTTAATGGCGTCAGGGGCCTAGTGGTTAGGCTCTCGAACTCGCAACTGTAAGGACGTGGATTCGAATCCCGTGAGGGGTCCGACGTTATGTCCTTGGGAAAGGAGCTTTACACGAATGTTTCTCACTTCATTCACGTGGGAATGGATATCCGAATATGGACAGCGAAATATCTTGTCAATTTGTCAGTGTTTGAACGCTTAAATCCACAGCTTGCTCCGTGCCCAGAAGTCAAGAATGTTTCTATGTCGGGTTCTGGGGTCTGAAGGGATAATAATACAATCATATACATGTAGTTGTAAAGCGTATTGAGCATGCTATAGAGCATCGAAATGCATTTATTGTTATGAGTAGCGATGAGCACAGCCCTTATTTCCCTGAACGGAGACTGATTCGGTATGGAATGAGTATTGGGGTTTTTTCGTAGGAACACCTACGCCCTACATCGGGGAGTTATTTCGCCCAGTGGTGCAGTGCCGGTGTTTTCATCACTCCTTCAGGTGGTCTGGCCCGCCAGCTGAAGCGGTAGACCGGAGCATAACAAATGAAGCCACCATGCTGGCGTAACGAGTTAGTGAATTTGCAGTAATCAAGGGCACTTCCTCTTCTACCCAGAACCCGTTAAGCCCCGATCCGGAATTTTTTCATTTATAGCTGGGAATCTTGATAAGGCGCTAATTTTATGGCTGATTCTTGGGGGCTTCTTTTGTTTGTTTGTTGTTGGGTTTTTTAATGTATAGGCCTACACGAACGAAAACTGCTTGAACTTGTATGGATGCGCATGGTTTAGATAACTAGACTAATGTTGTGCTAATTTGCCCTGTGTTTTGATCGTACTCATCCACCCCTTCACTTCAATTCCACTCCCATCCCTATGCCCCACCCCACCACCAACACCTTTCTCTGTAGAGGTACAGAAATCCCACCATTTCCGGCATTAGTGCCATATATATAGAAAAAGCCTTCGGGCATCATGGATGAAGTAACTCTTTTTTAAAATTTCCTATAAACATAGATACAGCTCGCGTACTCTAGCCTTTACCTAGAAAGATGCATATTATGTTGCAGAGTTTACTTTTTCCGTTGTGCATAACCTCCAAAATTTAGCAGTCGGTGGATGGGGAAGGGGGCTTGATGTAATTCATGGTAAAGACAATATGCCACATTGTGCATAAAAGGCCAAAGTGTTTCATCTTAAATCCCCCTAAATCTGGAATTCTTTATCATATGGGTAGACCTATAGATAGATAGAAAGACAGACAGACATACAGACAGACAGACAGACAGACAGACAGACAGACAGACGGACAGACAAACAGACGGACGGACGGACGGACGGACGGACGGACGAACAGGCGGACGGACGGACGGGCGAACAGGCGGACGGACGGACAGACAGATAGATCGATAGATCGATAGATCGATAGATCGATTGATAGATAGATATATAGATATAGATAGATAGATAGATAGTTAGATAGACAGATAGATAGATAACTTCTACAATTAACTATAAAAACTATAGTTACAGTTACTGGTCAACATGCTATAAGCATACGTATGTATAAAAGTTAATATAAGTAACATCGTGTAGCTTTCTGTGTTGCCCTGGGTTTTCAAACACCCTCGGTTGCACCTCCACAAAATACAACAGCGAATTTGTTGTTTCTTAATTCCCCTATCTCTTTGTGTTTCAGGTTTGGTATAAAAATAAGACAGAGAAAAAACAAAGCTATTTGATTAAACTGACTGACCCGTTCCACTCGAGACCTTTGAACTGCAAGGAGAGAAAATCCTAAAGGCCATGGGAGTTTCCACCATATTGTTTAGTGGTTTACTTCTTACTGTTTTCACCCTGTTTGTTGTCGGTGAGTATGTTTGTAAGTGTGTTTGTGTATGTGTGTGTGTCTGTGTGTGTGTTTGTGTATGGATGTGTACGTGTGTGCATGTGCGTGTGTGTGTCAATGTGTGTGTGCATTTGTGTGTACGTGTGTTTACTTGTTTGCTTTCATACATGACTCATTCCCTTGTACCATTTTCAACTGCATTTTTGTCATCAACCAAATGTCAAGCTATCACATAGCAATTATATGCACACACATAATATGTTGTAGGTTTAACTCAGCATCAGGAAATCCGAGCCATCGGCATGCTCTGCCGTTTCTGTTGCCAGGACATTAAATGTCAGTTTTCCTGTTGACGTTGAAAGTTCTGACAACAGCAGAAGCGCATGCAGCATGCCGTTGGAAGATTTCTATGTTTAGTTGTGCCTTTTTTTTTTTTTTTTTTGGATGTTGTACATGGTGACGTGAACACTAAGTGTTGTACCAAAATTTTCATATCATGACCTACTTTTACGACGATCATATTACTTACGTGAAAGGAAAAGCGTAAAGACTTAAAAGACTCGATTTTTTTAACGCAGTCACAAAGTCGTACTTTTTTTATCGTCAGAGTATATTGCAATATTTGTTTTTGTGCCCATTTTATTCGCATGTATTTGCTCTTCTAAACTCAATAGGTAATCTTGAAAGCAAAGTACTTAGTCCAGATACATGTAACGAATCAAGAATTGAGCGTAAAGAAGCTATCATTCAAAGAAATATGTAATCGAAGCACCAGAGTAGATACATGTATTACGTTGTACACATCTAGGCGTATGATTATACATAATAATAATAATGCAATATAATGCTTTTCCTGAATAAGGGCTGCATCTACTGCTGGTTTGCAGTTGTGAGAGTGTGTGTGTGTGTGTGTGTGTGTGTGTGTGTGTGTGTTTGTGTGTGTGTGTGTGTGTGTGTGTGTGTGTGTGTGTGTGTGTGTGTGTGTGTGTGTGTGTGTGTGTGTGTGGAGGGTGGGGGGGTTATGGTATAGTGTTAGCCATTTTCAAACAACTTGAATCTGTCATACGTTTCAACTGCTGTTAAAATTTGGTTTCCGTGGCTTTTTCTTTTCTGCTCTCTTCTTCTCACGTATAGATGGCGGACAGACCTGCTGGTCATGTCATTTCGTCGTCGCAGGTTCCGGTGGGGAATGCGCGGACTTTCCGGCCAACTGGACAGAGGGCAACTCGAGTACGAGTTGTGAGGGCTACTGCGTGACTGTGGCTGAGTTTTATGCTGGTGAGTTCCCACCACTCCACAAAAATTCGCATAACTTTGGAGGCCATTATCTCGTTAATTTTTCCTCGATACCAGGCGATCCCACCTCCTTCAATAGTAAGTATCTCGACCTTTATTCAAAATAAGTGATGTTTTGTATCATCAAACGAGACAGACCCAGTCTACCCAAGTAATCAAAGACGCTTCTTCTTTACAGTTCAATGAGTGCATTCACGTGGTGGCCAAAAATAACGTGAAAAAGTTGCCAAGCCTTGACTCTTGAAAAAAAAAAATTCATATTAGCTTACACTAGACATGCAATTCGCGATCCACTTCTCTCTCAGACATTCGCACGGCTTGATGTCATTATCGGTATTTCTCCAACAGACACGGGCAAACCCAAGTACTTCTATCGTGGTTGTTTCACAGACCAGTTGGATCGGGAGCAGGGCTGCGTTGAATATGCTGCAACACACAACTGTTACTACATCTGTGGTGACGGGAACGACTATTGTAATGACAAGTCACTTCCAACATCGCCTTATGTGCAGGAGGGCTCTGGTGGCAACGGCGCCAGCGGTAAATTTGCCTCTGGGTTGACACAAACTGTAAAAGTGTTTTTCGTCGTTTTGGCAGCCCATAGTCTTACAAAGACTGTTTATTGTCGTTCTGTTCTATAAAATGAGCTAAATGAACACTGCTCTCGGTACCTTCATGTCTTTACTGCTGTCTATGTTCCTGCAAGTGATGCAATTATTGTACGGTATCTCTGTAATTAAGAAGATCCTGATCATGTGTCAGAAAAAGTGTCACAATAGATCATTTCAAAAAGGACACTCATTATAGAGATGATGAGCCTAATTTTTTTTTTTTACCCTATTTCATACCCTACCTAAATATTCTTATTTCTACCATTTGGGGTCCAGAAAAAAAAACCCTTACTTCTAATAGCTGTTGTAGGGGAAATCTCCTATTTCTGCCACTTGGGGTCCAAGTGGACCCCCCTGACATACTTTACTTTACTTTACTTTACTTTTCCGATCCAGCGGCCATTTGGGTTCTAGCCCTTCGGTCTGTCGATATGGCAAAGAATTGGCAGGTTTTAATCAGCTGTGCTTTGTCGCTGTATAGAGTGTTTCCGATGTCTGGGGAGGCAGGTAGGTAGGTGCTACGCAGGTCACAAAGTGCTGGGCAGTTAAAGAGGTGGTGTGGTACTGTTTCATCCTGGCAGTCGCACAACGGGCAGTCGGGTGGGGTATCCTTGCGGATCCTATTAAGGTAGGAATTTAGTGGTATGAGTTGTGTTCGCAGGCGAAATATTGTGACTTGTTCTCTTCTACTCAGGGAATTTATTGCATCTTTAGAGTTGGGGGCTGTCATGTGTGCAAATACAGTTCTTCCAGTTTTGCCCATTGCCCATCCATTCAGCCACTGTTCCCTGGTGTTGCATTTGATGATGTTCTTGGCTGTCTGTTGTGATACTGGGTTGTGTGGTTGTGTTTGTGATGCTCCCTTCTTGGCAAGGGTGTCTGCTCTGTCGTTTCCTGGGATGTTGCTGTGGCCAGGTATCCACTGTAGTGTCAGGTCGACGGCATAGGTCTGTAGGAAGGTGTTGATTGTTTGAGCCACAGATAGGCATGCTGGGCTTTCGAAATTCATGTTTTCCAGAGCTTGGAGTATTGACTTTCCGTCTGTGAAGATAATAGTGTTCTTGATTTTGTTTGGATATATTATGAAAATGTTGGTCAGGTGGAGGATTGCTGCTTCAATGGCGATTGCCTCAGCCTCGTAATTTGTACAAGAAGTACCACATGCGTCAAATAGCTCTTCACATGTTTTGTCAGGATGTTCAATTCTTACCCCAAAGCCTGCGTTTATATTTCCCTTGAAGGCTGACCCGTCTGTATAAATATGAATTGAATCACTAGAGTAGGAGTCAATTGTCTTCAGAGCTGTTGTCTTCAGTTCTACTGGGTCACATTCCTTTTTCACTGTCTCTTTTATGAGGGAGGTTTTGATGTTGGCGTTCTTGATGTTAGTGTTTGGGGGGAGTTCTGGTCTTAAAAGTTTCAGCATTTCTCTGTTACATGGAAGATGGTGTTTTTCTGCTAGTTCAGTGGCTGTGTCAAGTATTGATCTTCCATGAATCCGTTTCTTTGGTCATCGCTGTTCAATTATTTTCCTGTTTGGGTGGTTTTTCTCCAGTCTTTTGTAGCGCTCACTCATCTCCACTACTGCTGCCTCTCTCCGCAAGTCCAGGGGTTCCAGGTTCGTGTGGATTTCACAAGCTGCAGTTGGAGTGGATCTCAAAGCTCCGGAGATAAATCGTACAGCTTGGTTTTGAATTTCGTCAAGAGACCTCTGAGTTGGTTTGCTGCAGATTGTCTGTAAAGTTAGTTTATATTCCATGGCAGATCGTACATAGCCAACATATAGCTGTCTGAGTGCATCCTTGTCCGCTCCCCATGAAGTGCTAGCCAGTCGTCTGAGAAGGTTAAGTCTCTTGTTGGCCTTCGTCTTCAGGTTCCTGATATGGTTTTTGCATGAAAACTGTCTGTCCAGCTCGATCCCAAGGTAGGTCGGGTTTCAATTTTTTCTAGTTTGTTTCCTGCAAGTAAGATGGTGAGATTTTGCTTGCAACTTTGTGGCTTTTTGTAAAGACGGTGTAGATTGTCTTGGTACAATTTGCTTTTAGTTTCCACTTGCAGCAGTAGTTGTTGAATCTATCTAGATCCTCATTTATAAGCCGTGCACTGATGCCAGCTTGTTTACTTGTATGCCAGATGGCTAGGTCGTCGGCATATAGGGCCTTTTCTGATTTCAGTGTCTCAGGCAGGTCGTTGATGAAAACAAGGAAAAGTGTGCAGCTCAAAGAGGAACCCTGGGGTAGGCCCTCCTCCAGTACAGCTTTGGATGACACACCATTGTTAATCCTGGTCTGGATTGTCCTGTCTGTAAGGAAGGTCTTCACCCATCTGTAGAGTTTCCCGTGGATTCCTGTCTGTGTCATCTTCCACAGGAGGCCTTTTCTCCAAACCCTGTCGTAGGCTTGCTGGAGATCGACGAATACTGCAACTGTGTGCTTCTTTTCCTGGAAGCCATCAAGGACTTTCTGACTGAGCCTGAAGAGCTGGTCATCTGTTCGTTGGCCTGCACGAAATCCTGCTTGGTTGCTGTCCAGGGCACCGGTTGTTTCCAACCACCAGTATAGGCGGTGGTTGACCATTCTCTCTGCTAGTTTCCCGATGCATGAGGTGAGTGAAATGGGTCGATAGCTTTTCATTTCTTCAGCAGGTTTTCCTTTCTTGAGAATGGGTGTGATGATGGCGTTTCTCCATGCTCTGGGGATGGTGTTTTCATTCCACGTCTTGTTGATCAGCTGGAGAATATAACCCTTACCAATGGGACTGAGGTTGACAAGCATTTCATTGTGAATCTTATCTGGTCCTGGGGATTTGCGGGGCTTCAGTTTCTTCATTGCTCTGTTGAGCTCAGTGAGTGTGAAGTCATCTTCAAAGAGAGAGATGCTTGCATTTGGCGCATGCTCTTTCTCCTTCAGTCTTTTCAGACAGTCTCTATGTTGGTCAGTGTGTAGCTTTGTTTATAAAAGGAAAGACCTTATTGAAGGTTTCTGCCTTTTTTTGGTCTTCTACGATGGTGCCTTCCTCTGTGTCCATGGGTTTTGGGTTGTTTCGGCGCTTTTCTCCACACAAGTTGGAGAGAAGTGACCATGCTTTGGCTCGTTTCTACGTAGATCAAGGTCTGCAACTGTGGTGCTCCATTTGTTTCTTTTGGCCAAGAGGGCTGTCTGTTTGACCTTAGCTGAGGCTTTTTTATAGTTAATTTTGTTTCCTGTTGTAGGATTGCTTTCAAGAGTTTTTCGAGCATTTTCTCTGTCTTGGACTGCTTGTTCGATGTTCTTGTTCCAGAAAGGCTTGTACATTTTCCTGCAACCCCTAGGGATGCAGAGAGCCGCAGCCTTGAGCAGGGAATCTGTTATTGCGCCACAGAAGACATCAACAGAGGGGTTTCGTGTAATATCTTTCAGGAGCTTTTCTGTTGTTGTCTTGTAGAGCTCCCAGTTCGCCTTTTTAAAATTCCACTTGGTCTTTTGTACAAAGTGACTTTGGCTTGTGGTCGACACCGAAGTCATGATGGGTCTGTGGTCGCTACTTTTGCCGTCAAGGACTTCTGTGGTGTGTCTTTGGAAGAGGTCGGATGAAAGGATGGTCAAGTCAGGCCTGTTGAGTGTGTTGTGAGCCCTGTGTAAAAGGGTAGGGGTAGATTTCTTGTCTTGGAGAACAAGGAAGTTTATTGTGCCACAGAGTTCCTCTATGGCCATTCCGCTTTTGTTGTATGTTCTGTATCCCCACTGAGGAGAGTGGCCCTTAAAGTCACCCGCAACTATTGTTTTGGTGTATATTGATTCTTGGAGAAATGAAAAAGAGCAGTCATTTCCTGGGGGGCTGTAGATGTTAAAGACCAAATTGTAGCTTTTTGGGTGTCTGTTCTTGTGTCAGTTGTGATGTTCTCAACTTTTCCTTGTATGTCATTTCTGATGTAGGTGATTACACCCTGGCAGTCAGGGCATGTGCAGGTATGATGGGTGTAACCTGGGATATAGGGGTCTGTGTTACGGTGAATAGTTTCTTGTAATAGGGCAACGTGGATTTTTCTTGAGTCCAAAAGGTGAGAAATTTCTATTTTCTTGTTTACGAGGCCACAAACGTTGACCTGGAATAGTCGAAACTGTTCTGTTTTCCCAGTAGCTAACTTTTCACCAGCAGCCTGGAGAGGCACTGCATGGCGCGGGCCTTGATAAACGAGGCGTCGCCCGAGCTCGGATGAATTTAATTTATTTTTCTTTGCCGTATTTGCTGGGGAGCCTGTGGCTTTTCTTCCCACCCAGGTCTGTGGTCTACCAGCAGTCCGGTGCATCTGACATTGAGATTTCTGAGCAACAAGTTTTGTCTCTCACAGAAGTGGGGCAACGCGCTGAGCAGGGACTGGCTTCCGTTTTACATGTGGTCAAGGCACGATCCACTGTGGTCCATTCCCCGCCACCGCTGTCTCCTGGCGGGCTGTGGGGGGTCAACTTAATCTGGTCTGACCCTGGCAGCATTGTTGAGCCAAAATCACACAGACGAGCGGCTTGTCACGTCCTGGATCCTTTGTGTCGGTACTAAACGTCCATGTTTAGGCATGCCATGTCCCAGAGGCCTATCCCACCCGGTGGTGTGTTCATCCTTGCAGGGACCAGGAGAATCCATGGAGATGCACAAGGCCAAAGGTAGAGCACAAGCCAACCACAGGGAGTGCGTAGAAGAAGTAGGTGAGTTAGCAGAGGAGGACACTCACTCAAGGGAGAGTGAGAGTGTGTTGGTGGGGGGGGCATAGCGTCTACCACACGCCGGTGGGTTCTGCCCTCCGCACCTTGTGGGGTCACACCTACTCCCAGCCTGTTGATTTTACCCCTCCTGGCAAAGGGGGGTTGGTTTGTTGGCGCCAACGATTCGCCATTTGCCAGAGCCACGTCAGTGCAGACAGGGATCACCACGAGTAGATGCGGTTGGCTAGACTGGGAGAAGCTATATGAGACGCTTGGGTGTTTCTCATCTTTTAAATGAGGCCCTTCACCAGCCTTGATCCCCACCCCCCTGACATAAAGAAGGCAGATAATGGAAAAAATCAATTTCTACCTTTGGGGTCCAAAAAGACCCCTTAAGTTTTATCTATTGTTTTCTCATTATTATGTCTGTCAAATTATCCATTGTTTGATTTTCAATCTTTTTAGCACATTTTACAAACAACTGAACAACAGGAAACACCACAATTGCATGATTTTGTTAGACTGGAGCCTTAAGTAAATGATGACAAGAGTAGGCCTACTTATTTTTATTTGGGTCCTGATACACTTGCTGACAGCCCAATTGAGGATTGCAATGATTGTATGTTTTCCTCCCTCATAAAGATTTACTGTGTCTTAAAAACTGGAACTATGATGAAGCAATGGCAAACGAGCAATAGGATGTGAGCAATCTGAACTCAGGAGTTTGAGAAGGAGTTTAATCTGACGGAATTGAAGGCAGCTCTCAAAAAGTGTAAAAAGAGAAAGGCCCCAGGACCAGACCACATCACCAATGAGATGATCCTCAACCTGACAAACTCTTCCCTCTCCATACTCCTGGACTTCTTCAACAGGACTTGGAATGGGGGACAGCTCCCAACAGAACGGAAGAAGGCAAACATCACAGAAATACTGAAGAAGAACAAACCAGCAAGCCAGCCTTCAAGCTACAGACCAATCTCTTTAACATCATGCCTGGGTAAGGTCGTCGAGAGAATGGTCAACGAGAGACTGTACTAGTGGATGAAAAACACAGGCACAATCAGCACATCACAGGTAGGATTCAGGAAAGGCAAAAGAACTATGGACCACCTCATCAGATTTGCAAAGAATACCAGCGATGCCTTTCAAGATTAAGACAATGTTATGGCTGTCTTCATCGACCTGAGGCAGGCGTATGACCATGTGTGGAGACAGGGACTGTTCCTCAAAATGCAAAAGCTTGGGATAGCGGGAAGGATGTACAGCTGGATCAAGAACTTTCTGTCTTGCAGAACTATTCAGACGTCACGTGACAACAAGATTTCTTCAAAGAGGACACTCGAGGAAGGCCTACCACACGAGGGTCAACACTTAGCGGTACCCTCTTCCTGTTGTTCATGAACGACTTGCCAGATGTCATCTCCTGCCATAAAGCACTCTACGTTGACCACTTGCTCATCTGGAGCAAAGGAAGTGACATGAGAGCACTGAACCAAGCCATCAACGCGGACCTGACTACTATCTCGTCCTACTGCCAGCTATGGAAGATGGGGACGAACACAGACAAGACTCTTTTTGGACTCTTCAGCCTCAAAAACAAGGTTACAGCAGGTCAGGTAAACCTGAATATCAAAGATACCAACATCAAACATGAGGATTACCCCAAGTACCTTGGTGTACAACTGGACCAAAAGCTGTCTCTCAAAGAGCACTTAGGGGACATGACCATTGGCAAGAAAGCCACCTCCAGACTAAACCTTCTGAAACACCTTTCATCGCTCGACTTACGAGCTGACAAAGCAACCCCCCGACAACTTTATATAAGGTATGTCAGATTTTTTATTGATAACTCCCTACCACTACAAATCCATAGCCAGCCAAATCTCTTTGTCTCAGCTTGATAGAGTACAGAACCAAGCACTCAGATTTGTTTCTGGTGCGATGAAGACCACGCCTACAAGCGCCTGCGAAATCCACACCAACATAGAACCACTGGACCTCAGAAGAAAGAGTGTTACACTCCAAACCTACAAAAGATTTGTGGGGCTAGAAAGCACGAACGAAAGCAGAAAAATGGCAGATGAGTGGGAACCAAGAACTCGCATCCAGAAGACCTCCTTCATGCGAGAAGCAACAAAACTACTTGAGGAGTTTGACCCACCCGAGAACAGAGAACCAATCACCAACATCAGCAGCAAACCTCCACATTGGCAGACACCAGAAATCACAATAAGGACGAGACTTCTAGACCCTTTTTGTGACAAGACCACACCAGAAGAAATTCTCAGAAATAGTGCCCTAGAGACATTGGACTCGTTAGCTGAAACCCCAATTCATGCATACACAGATGGGTCAGCAACAAACGCTACACTGAATGCTGGATACTGATCCCTGGATACGGATCCATCATCAAATATCGAAACAATCTTGGAGAGAATAAGCAGACCCAACAATTTGGCCCATGTGGAACATACAGCTCCAACTATGACGCAGAGAGAGTTGCCATAGTAAAGACCCTGGAGCAGATCACTCAAGGCTTTTTGAAGGCGCAGTAACACCAAGGGATGTTGTTGTCTTCTCTGATTCAATAACAGTACTCTAAGCCGTCGAGGGAGGAGGAGACTATAGAGGAGACGGGAACATTCTCAGCCCAGTAAAACAAGTGGGCACTTCCTATGGCGTCCAGGTCACACTGCAGTGGGTGCCTGGCCATTCTGGAGTACCAGGGAATGAGACTGCAGACCAGCTATCAAAGACTGGAACAAGCCTTCCCCAGACAGACACAGCCGCCTCTTTACAGACCTGCAGAGGGATCATCCAAGCCAAAAGCGGAGACGAGTGGCTAAACAGATAGGCCAAAGCAGAAACAGGAAGATCTCTCTTCGGGTACATGGACAAACCCAACCCCAAAGACCCATCGAATCTCTTATGTAGGGCTGATCAGACTTTGATCTTCAGAGCCCGCACAAGACACTTACACACCAACAAGCACATAAATAGAATTAACCCCACGTTGGGAACCCCATTGCAGACACTGTGACTACCTCGAGGAAACCGTCGCACATCTTCTCCTTCACTGCCCAAACCAGGCAGTTCTTCGACGCAGGCTCCTACACACACCTACAGACTTACAAAGCCTGCTCTACTCTGGCGTTGAACAGATAACAAGGACATGTGGTTACTTGAGGGAGGCATTGCGCTGCCAAGAATGAAATGCTGGCAGCTAAAGGGATTTTTAAACAACAACAACAACAACATACTTGTTTGCAATGAGCACTGAAAAGTTATAATACGGTATAAGCTATATACATGAAATATATATTGATATTTTATCTTTATCTGCATTTATGTTTTACAAAATTGCAACCATGTTAATTATTACCAACAATACAAATATAAATCATAAAGATGTTACTTTTATAGCTCCCTGTCACTTATGTCTCTGAAAAGTGTTTCACAGTGTTTATCTTCCACATCAGACCATGTGATTCTTTTTCTTCTTCTTTTCAATTCCATTCAAAAGAGTGTTGAGCCATTTAATCCTGCTTACTTCATTTACTCAATGTATAATGCTCCTTTTTAGACTTCATCTGAAACTTCTAGACATCATAGATAAGAACATACCTGTTGGAGTAAATGGTGTAAAGCACTCTTATGCTTTTGTTAATAGTGTCACTGATTGATATTAATATGTATTTTCTAGAAATTCTAATTTGAAGATTCATTTTGATTTCTAGAATTCATGTTGTATGGATAAAAAGAGCGAGTTGTTATAGCAAAAATGAATTTTTACAACACCAAAACCCAAAAAGCGACATCAGTATGAAAATTGCTATGGGGTCCAAATAGACCCCCAAAGCAAGAAATGGGTGGTTCCACCATATTTTCACTCTATTTATTAGGGGGTCCAAATGAAACCCAAAGATGTAAATCTCAAAATTCAGGGAAGGCATTTCGGGGTGAGTAAACCATGCACATGAGAGAAACAAAATTTGGGGTGGTCAAATCAGGAAAAGTCAAGAAATTTGAGATTCGTAGGTGGACGATTTTAGAGCACAAAAAAACATGGCCTTGGGGTCTATTGGACCCCAAAGATGGAAATAGGGTTTAATGAAGCCTGATATAAATGACATAAACCCAGAAAGGAAACATTTGAACAATGGACGTTATAAAGAGAAATTTTTAAAATATTACTCTGATACTAAAGGAAAAAAGGATAAGAAGTTGAGGGCCAGGGATATAAAAAAGCGAATTGGCTGTGTTTCTTAGAAAAGAAACTCAAAATGCTATATTCGTCCATCAATGTAAATGAAATTTGTATTGAAGCACAAAAATATGCTGTGTTTATGCTTCATTGATTATTTAGAATCTAAATGCTTTGGATAAAGTAGGTATGATGAACGTTTTCGATTATTGGAAGAACTAGACGTAGACGTAAAGGATTTAAGAGTTATTACAAAATGTACCGGGGCCAGAAAGCTGCTGTAAGAATTTTTGGAGACTACAAAGGGTATAAGAATGTTGAAATAGGAGTTGGACAAGCTTAATTATTACAAAATGTCTCATACTCGTACTTATGTAAGGAACAATCCTCTGAAATATAGGAAAAGCTCAGGTCTCAATGTATGTAAATTAATGGAGATTATAGATTGTGAATAACATCAAATATGCTGACGACACCGTTTAAATTGCTGGTTCTGAAAAGACCTGCAACTGCTCCTGAATATTATTGCTTCAGAATGTGATTGTAAGGATGAACTTTCAAATATAAAGAAAATAGAACACATCGTATAACTTTAAGCAGTGAATCCTTATTTGTAAATTCATAAACAAATTCAAAAATGTAAATGCAGAAAATTGTAAAACGATATCTGATTGCAAATGTATCACAAAAAGGAAGAATTGCAATAGTTAATAATAACTTCAGTGAAATGATAAATATAGTGAAAATAAACGGTGGAAGCTGAATTTGGTGTCTTGGGAAACTACTGTTGAAAATTTCATCGAACAAAAATACAATTTGGTTGAGGCCTGTGCCACAACTTCCACCTGGCAAAAGTACAAAGAACTTGTCAGTTTAGAATTTTCCTCATACTTTGAAGGCATTTTCAACTGGGATGGCCACTGATATATTAAGGTTAGGGCTATCGAAGGTAATGTTAAACAAAATATGCAAAATAATTATGCCATTCATTATTACAAAAGTACATCACCACCTAAAATGCCGGATGCCATCTACCTTTAAAGATAGCCCCGAGTGTTGCGGCAATGACAGTCTCAGGTACCTTACATCATACCCACGCAAAGTTCTTTAAATTGGTCTTTTGAGAGTTGATTTCTGAAGGGTTGTGGTAAAAAATAATGTTCGTGATCCCTGTGCGCAACTCGTTCAGGGCTGTTCAAATATAATCTTACACCTTTTTGGGGACTTTTTGACCCACCCCGTGATATTACATTGTTCCCTTATAATGATAAAAATAATATGACGTTTATATCGTGCAAATCCGTGAAACAATCATTGATCTAAGCGCATTGCATGATATTCGTGAAAAATATGCATACACACATACATGCACATAATAATAATGCACTAAATATAATAATAAGGAAAAAATTGAGACTCATGTCAATGACAAAAGCGCCTTAATGGCAAATAAAACAAATTACAGTGGAATTCTGATAAAGTCAACATCCCGGACAGAAAAAAAGTGTTGCCTTTATCCATAGTACTACTGGCCATTGAGAATTGAAGATGACAGCTACAAAAGTACAAAGTACCTTGTGATAAACAAGATTTAATCTCAATTTCAGGTAGTATAATTCTGAAGTTGTCACCAAAACAAGAGATAATGAAAGAACAAAGTAATTGGAGGTGTGTACACCGCTAGCTCAGGCGAAATATCTCTTCTTAAATGAATTCATCTTGGGATTTCGCCCCAAATTGTTGACTTCGGGCAATCTTAACACTCAAGCGGTTGACTGTACATGTATCAGAAACACTATTAGATCTACTTAAAATTACTTAAATAAAGAAGGTAAAATACGGGACCACAGTGAGGTGTTGACTGTAAGCAAGACTTGACTATAAGTAAGTTGACTTTATCAGGATTCCACTGTATCTGTTATTACTGATCATTATGCTGAAAACAAAAAGTAAAATCAGTTATCATCGGCAAAGGCAGTGTTCATCATTATGTCAAAAATATTTTTTCACCTCACAAAAGTGTAATATTACATTAGTTCAAGACCCCCCCCCCCTTTTCTTACACTAACAGGAGCCAAAGACCCCCCTCCCAGGCGTAAGATTATTATTTGAACGGCCCCTTCTTAAAAAAGAAACGACAATTTGAAGTAATAACAGATTTGTGAACGTTTTTAAAAGCTTAAACAAAAGCTGGAGTTATCAGCGATAGCCCAAAAATTTTGGCTGAGAAGAAAAGACTAGGCTTGCATTTCTAAAATGTTTTAGATCTGTAAACAATCTTACGGCAACAGGGTCGTGTCAACGAACGATGGGATAGAATTAAATATGGGTGATTTGTGCCCCGAAAATGAGTCGTCTTTTTTTGTGTTTCTTTCTGTCTTGTGTTGTAGTAAAGCTCATGCAGTGTTTGAAATGTAGGCATGTTTAGTTTCAATCTATAATACCTCACATGTTTCTTCATCGCTGACAATTTTTACCTTTGTAATTTTTTTCAATTTGGCAATCTCCTTTTTTATGAGCCGGATGCCTCATATAGCGTCTATTACTATTATTAATTAAAATGGCGTCCTTTTGTGGATGTATTCTGTAAAGCCAGTATTGTCGGCGTGTGAAAGGTTGTTGGGATTTTTGGGGGGGAGGTGTGGGGAATTTTGTCCGTCTCCCCCAAAACATTTAATGTCGATACATAAGTCAGTCATAGTATTTTTATTTGGAGCTGTCGCTGTTCGCCCTGTCAATTCATCAGCCTTATCAGGGGAGGTAACTGCCCTTATTGAAGAAATTATATTTGTTACTTCCCCTTTACCAAGCCCGTGTAATAGCTTGGGTTGGTTTCGGTTTATGTTGTTGTTGTTGTTGTTGTTGTTGTTGTTGTTGTTGTTGTTGATGATGATGATGATGATGATGATGATGATGATGATGATGATGATGATGATGATGATGATATGACGATGTTGTTGTTGCTGTTGTGGCTATTGCAGCAGTTGTTGTTAATGTTTGGGGGCTGTTTGACTTGGCGGCGGGAGGAGGGGGGTATTTGTTTTGTTTGCGTAGTTTCTGTTTTTCCAATAGACCTGAGCTTTCTGTTCAACTGTTCAATGAAACTTTTCTCGGAATGACCAAGTTTGCAACTGAAGCAACCTCAAAGCGTCAAAAGTTTTAGAAATTTTAATAAAAATAGCAGAGCTAAATAGGTTGAATCTTACATAAACCAATTTTTAATAAGCAAGAAGCACCATCGTCACCGTCATTGCGACCATAACCACATTTCCAACACAAATTGTTAATAAAATGAAAACACCAAATAGATCTATATTCTCTTATTGCTCTCTTTCATTTTGAAAATGTCTGTCTGTGTTAAATTTTCGAAACTATAGGTTTAACGTCCCTTGCAAAGCTGTGAAGTTATTTAAACAAGCGGAACTTCCGTAGAGCCAATCTCCAAAAGGACCGACCAAATAGGAAAATGCGTGTAATGTGCCTTTCCCAAAGACAAAACGTTGAACATAGCTGAAACTCGAGCCCCCGAACCACCAGTCTTGCAATTTACGATTACGGGTCAGGTAGCCTAACCACTATGCTACAGATATCATCTGTCTGTCTGGGGAACCAGAGGAGAAAAATAATTAATAATGAACAGAGCAAAGGTTTTGAACTTGTGGCCCCATCACACAAAAGAAGCTGTTTGCCTGTTTCTTCAGAAGACATTTTACATGATACAACGGCATAAAAAGAATATGATTTTTTATGGGGAAAACTGCAAACCATGCCACCGGCAAAAATCTATTTTCTCCCACACGAGGATCCACAAGGCTACGTCTTGGGTATAACCACATAGAGTGACTGTTGTTTAAATATTACATAAATTGTCATTTTAAGATTAAGATTTTTACCACGAGTTACTAACATTTTAACCTGGCAGTTGATTAAAATAAAGCCGTGATGTGATCTGTTGTGAACGCAACCAACTTGTGTTTCACGCGCACATATGACCTTATGTTGTTGCGAGCGCCGTAAAACTCTTACTAAACTAAACTAACTCTTAAACCAATGCTTATCCCAGTCCCTATACAGCGTTGATTTCTTTTTGGGAGCCCAGTCTTAGGCCCAACTGATCCCATAGATACTCTATGGGTGACGTATCTGACGAGTAGGCTGACTATGGCAAAACATTATCATTTTATTTTGCTGCTGTAGATACTAGATACTGCATTCTTGTACGGGCAAGGTGTGGGTGAGCGTTGCCTTGCTGAGATGTATGCAAACGTCTATGGGTTTGAAAGAAGGGAACCAAGTTAGTATGTTTGGAAAACATTCTGGTACTCGTTGACGTCGACCGTAGCGTTGAAAATGTGCAGCTAGGTTTTGTACATGTAGTTGGAAGAAGTTCAACCCCACGACATCATCACACTGTCTATTTCATGCATGCAGCAGTCTGCTTCTCTCTCTCTCTCTCTCTCTCTCTCTCTCTCTATATATATATATATATATATATATATATATATATATATATATATATATATATATATATATCCTTTGTGACGTAACGATTTGCTCAGTCAGTTCAGGCTCAATACTAGACACAGACCCGTTCTACGAACGGTGATATAGCAATAGGAAAGCCCAAGATAAAATGTTTGTTCCGGTACCTGATTCATTGCAGTAGGACCTCTGTGTAGACAGCATTGCTAGTATATGCGCAATCTGGAATTCCGTCCTGGGTTGCAGGTCTGTTTGCATATATTCTAATGGATTCCCTGGACCCAACACGACTCTCTGCGACATATATTTATCCATGGGGAAAAAATCGCCCTGTAAAGAAACCCCTATCTTTTTCAAAGTCTGTCCTTGAGCTTTGTTGGCAGTCATTGCAAAAGCAGGTCTAACCGAAATTGTTTCCGTCGCATATGGAAGGGAAATATATTGTCTGAAGGGATAAAGGGAATCCTTGGGATGAAAAGTCTCTTTCCGGCATGTGGACCGCAAGCAACGACAGCATCAATTACATGTTGATGAAGGTGTTGAACCACATATCGAGTCCCGTTGCAGTGGCCGTTTGTGGTATCCAGATTTCTCAGCAACATGACAATGCTGTCTTTCCGCAATGTCAATTTGTGGGGTTGCATACCTGACGGACATAGAGAATTGATAAATTCGATGGAGCATTGGTGTTCATTTTCTTCCATCGAATCAATGTTCCTGCAGACTTTTTTCGTCTCCGGGAAAGGACTGCAAGATCAGGTTGTTGATTCTGTCTACTTCTGTGTTGGTGGGACAGATGATGCAGCGGGAAGCCTGCCAGTCAGGATTTGTGTTAGACTGCAAGTTACCGAAGACAAAATTTATCAACTCTCGTTCGCTCTTTACTGTGATGTCATCTGGCAGTTTTACCGCAAACACCCCGATTTGCTTGCATACATTGTGTTTGCCATCACCAATGTTCAGTAGATAGTTGGAGAAATCAGCAATCTCACCTGTAAGCGAAACCCTCATGTTTCTTGTCAGTCTGAGCACATTAACATGCTCCCACAGATATGATGATTTCAGGATTGCATTGATTATCTGTGATCTTGAGCCATGGCGAACTACTGGTAGTACTTGGCGCCAGTCACCTGATATCAGCACATTTAGCCCACCGAACAGAGAGTTAATCTCACATATGTCTTGAAGTGTTCGGTCTATGGCTTCAAAGATGTGTTTGTGGCCCATCGATACTTCATCAATGATCAGCAGCTCTGTTTGGCGCAATAAAGTGCCACTGGCATCTTGGGGACTCACACTGCACATGGACTGTTCGTTCACACTGAGGGTACTGTGTAATTTTCTCTTCCGTTTGAGAGCACAGTTGCTGCAATGCCTGACAGAGCTGTAGCAAGGGCGATCATCTTAAAGGAATAGACAGACGCAAGAATCAGGTTTATAGTGTGGGTTTTTCCAGTCCCTCCACTTGCGTCTATGCAAATATCTTGCTTTGCTTCTGTACAACTGACTCTATCACAGCACCATACACGACTCTTTGTTCTTCATTAAGCTTTGGGTACTCTTGGCTCGTCTTCTCTTTCAGGTTGAAGTTCATTCAAAATGTCTGGCCGTAAAATATGTGACAGGCTCAGCCTATCCCGAAGTTCTGAGGTAGAGTCATGAAAGAAAATATGTGCAAACTTTGGTTCAGTTCCAAAAGTGGGAAGAAGATTTCCTAATCGGTGGTACGGCTTGCCCTGGATTTTGAAGGTTGGATTAAAGCACTTTTCAGCTTGTTCACTGCACCCAATTGAAGCAAGGGCGAGAGTATTATTGTATGACCTACAGTGTGGTGAGAAGGAGATGGCGCTCTGTGCTACCTCGTAATACTTTATTAATTCCCGAGGAAGTGGGGGAGGTACAGGTATACTAACCGTTCCATTTTGACAGCAGAATGTATTTCTCTCTTCTCTCCATCTTATGGCATTGCAATGATCACAGACGACACAGTCATGTGTCCATAATCTTCGGTCAACTTCAGTTTCACAAAACGACTGTGCGTTGCACGCTATGGCCAACGTTGGCTCATTCTTTCTTGGCCTAGCACGCTCAAGGTCTCCCTCCAGATTCTGACTATTAGAACGTAAATTCTGTTTGACAGTTGCCTTTCTCCGTTTCCTCTCGCTTTCACCTCTGTTTCGTGGGATCAAACAGACTCTACGTTTAAGGGGCATCTTATTACATTATTAACTTTATTAACTAAAATCCCCTGGGCCAATAGAAGCAGCTGAAAAAGAACTATGTGGCATACACACACGACAAAACACAAACGGCACTTCTGTTCTTGCTAACTACAGCAAAAAAGTACAAATCTGTCGAAAACACACGTCAAAACACAAACCGCACTTGTGTCTGTGTTAACAATTAGCAACTTCAAAAAAGTAGAATTCTGTGGCACACACACGACAAAGCAGAAACCGCACTTCTGTTCTTGCGAACTATTCACACGCACAACAAAGCTTGAGACACATGTTGTCCCCAGTAAAATATGAACTGGCTAAAGGTAGAGTGAAAACATCCGAGACCTTCGATTTACAGGAAAAACTTTTAAACCTGGAAAATCAAAAGGTAGTTTCCGAACTTTGAAAATATACCCACGTAACCCTTTGGGGCTATTCTTGTCTGAATCATATTTTTGTAGATTTTATGGGCACCTGTGTAAAAAGGTTTTACTGACCCCGCCAGAAGATTAGAGGTGTTCATAGATGTACACTATACGGTTTAAAGGGGGTAACTCTATGGAGGTGTTAAAAGAGAGTAACGAACATAAAAAAAGAAGGAAGGGAGATAAGGACGATAGACGTTTGAGGAAAGAAGAAGCAAACCGCTCAAGAGCACCGGCCAATCACCCACACTTGCTTTTTAGAGGACTAGAAGCAGCGCTGTCACGCTGCGCCTCCCTCTCAACGCCTATAGGTCTTCTTGGAGTTTGAAGTTTAGATCAGTTTTATTTTAAGTTTTCTTTTTGTTTGCTGTTGTTCTTTAATCATATAACCTACACGCATACACAATACATGTACCGCACCTGCTGACCGATTATGGGAAACATTAATGGACTTAAATGTGGGCTACAGATGAACAGAGAGATGTACTCGTAATATGAGGTATTGTTTGTTTTCCCTAGTGGGGTGGAGGAGGGGCGGAGGGTGACAAAGAGAGTAACTGAGTTCGTTAAGAAAAAGGATAATTTCATACTTACAAAATGGATTACTTTTATGTCGTGTTGTCTACACTCTCCTTCTACTGATGCAAAGCCTAGGTCTTCATAGAATATGAAGGGGGTTAAGACTGACTGGGTCAATTATTTAGTATAATAATATTAGATCTATAATGAATTCGTTATTGTCTCAAGATGAGCAATTAATTGCAGGCTGGGATATCACTCATTGTATGGATCCTGTGCGTACTCCCAAAGAGTGTTGTTAAATATCGCACACAAACGACTTTCTACTGAAAACATTTTAAAATGCAGCACTATTTAGATAAAGTTAGCGGCCGTAGCCGGTTTATCTTGAACGTTCATAATATTTTCTAAAATTGACGTTGATTGATGGTGTTTGGCTACACAACACCCCCTTTTCCATGAACCCCTGCTTCTGCTTTTGCACATGCTGTTTGGAATCGGTTCCGCAAATGAGAAAGAAAATTACGCTGGTCTTATTTGTGGTAAGTTGCGCCAGATTGGCTACTCTATATTTTCTCATCACAACAACATCGACAGTGGTTCTTTTCCGTTCAGCCAGCTTTAAAGATGTTCTAGAGTTGCAGCTAAAGCTTCTAGCAGCTTCTCAGTCTCATCCCTGATTCCAGAGGGCCGATACGAACGCCTTATTGTGGTCAGCGGTGCTAAATCTAGACATACTGTTTGAGCGACACACAGCAGATTTAAATAAAACTATGTTTTTTTATAATAACAAGTGATCATCAAGTTTATCTCACTCAATTTTTCTCAATTTTACTCACCTATAATATGGTCTCACCGTGTAAAGGGCACTATTTGTATTATTTGGAGATTATCTGGCTCTTTTAAAGGTAAACTATGACTATATTAATTTAGCGGTAGGCAAATCACATGAAAAAGAAATCAACATCAAAGGACTTCGTAAAGTATCATTAATCCGGGATTGAAAAGTGTTGCTGTGCACCGGCTGGCCTTTTATTCCTCTCCGGAATGGCGGCGTGCCTCTCAAGTTTGACACTCGTCGTGACATCATAGCAAAGACCTCTAGTTCTATTTATAACCTCTTTGGTAATGTGTAATGTTCAGGTATTCCAATTTTATTTTTTTAAGTGAAACAAAAAATTATAAAACGCAATTCAACTTTGGTAAAGAATTTAATAAAAGATAAACATGTGCACAACTATTCTTGTTCTTGTTTCAGGAAGCAACATCCCTGCACTCCGGACATGTCCATTGATGCTCCGTTGCTCTCTCCAAAATGT
>NW_004797753.1:377234-434811 GCF_000002075.1 Aplysia californica
TAGTGGGACCTGGAGGAGCGCGGGGGAGCAGCAGGTGTGCTCACTGCCCACAATCCTTAACGTGTTCTGCCCCTGGACAGCAGCCCTCGTCACAACTAAAATCTATTCACTGTCATTTTGATTATAATAGTGATTATGAATATGATTACATGATTTAATTAAACAATAGTTGTAATGGCTGATACACAGTACTGCTCCTAAATAAGCACTTAGCCTTCCCTTCTAAAGAACAAGACTTTTTTTTCATCTACATAAAGAACAGAAAAACGTGCTGTTAATACTGCTGATATTGTGATGAACTGTATTGGGGATACTGCTTGTGCTGAATCATAAGTACTGTGTACTAAATGCCATTTGTGATTGAGATGAAGTTGTGATTGAACTTGAAGGCCCAGGAGATGGATGTGCGACATAATGTAATATTATTATTATAAGTTGTGTCGTGCTGGGGCCTGAAAGGAGCGAGAAAGTTAGGACCAAGCACTGAGCTAATACAAAACGCTGTAAGTTTTTTTGTTTGTTTATTTTTTTGTTTTTTTTGTGTCCAGGCATCGTCTGTGGGGAAAGGGGGGTGACTTGCAAGTTGCTGCCACGCTGTCTTCAATAGCACTTTTCTTGTCGTCTAAATTTTTGTCGCTCCAAAACGGGGCCTCCAAGCAGCGTCCAAGTGGCTGTGGCGTCTAAGCAGCGCCCACACTGCCTGCACGTTAAGGCCTAACAGACTTTAGGGGCCGACCTGAACAGAGGGGAGGCGGGGGGAGGGGGGGGTTGTGACAACCTGGTAGAGTAAACAGTGACGTGGTAGCACTGGGATGGTATGATAACCGCATGGTAAACATAGTGTCATCATACAGAGGTGCTGAACTCTTCAAAATGGTCAAAGGATAAGACAAGAAGGTTAAAAATATCAAACAAACAAACAACACCCCCCCCCCCTTCAAAAAAAAAAGTAAACTATCAACGTGCCCTGCCCTGCCCTGTGCTGTTAAGGAATATAACTCATCCATGGGTGGGAGGAATGGACCAACTGGACTCCCTCAAAACACACTTTAAGAGCATATCACGCCAGAATCTACGGATGGTATATCAAAGTGTTTTAACACACAGTCCATCTATTTGATGTGCAGTGTTTTCCTTTGGGCAAACAAGTACAGGAACTGCTTCTTCACAACCATACCGGTACCTCTTGACTGGCATCTAGATATATGCTTTTGATTTAACCCAGGCATGATGAGCTGTTACCGAACATTCGAGATAGAGGCTGTGCTGTTCGGACAATAAAGCCAGCACACAGGATCCAGCTTTGTATGCACTGAATTCGAATGGAGTCCCCAAGCAGCACAATATTGATCCTACTGATAATAATATTTATAAATGCCGAACTGTTGTAAACGTTACAATTTAAGGTCCGTGCAAAAACGAATGGCCACAGTTACGTTGCACTGATTTTCTTTCTTTCTTTCTTTCTTTTTTTTTTTTTTTTTGGGGGGGGGGGTATATCAAGAAATTGTTTGGTGATATTATTTTGGTATACAATAACACTATTTCCAACTTTCGATTGGTAACCTATGCCGAAGAGTTTTGAATATTTTTATGAACTGATTATTGTGTCATAATTCGTGTTTTGAGTTGAATTAATTTTGTTTCACATGGCATTCACCACAAAACATACACAATCTATTTTTCACTTTGTTCTTTTGGACGGTGTCAAATTAAAATTCTGCTCCTAAGTATGTTTTAGGCCCACATGCATACAACCACCAACCATCACTACTTTTTAACTGCAGCAACCATCACTGTACTTTGCCAACATGAAAGAAAACGAAAATAATAAATATTATTCTCTTGAATGTTTTTCTTACATTTTGATAATACCTGTCTATATGAACTAAAGAAAACATATCAGACCATGTCACCTTAGAATAATAGGCCAAATCGGAGCAATGATAGCAACTTAAAAAAAACAATTAAAGGAAAGAAGCAAAACACGGATTGATGATTGTACTCCGAACTGATGCTAACATTGCTATAGCAATAACTAGTAACACGTACGTCATTATTACTACGAGACCACTCAATCCATTTGGATAAAGTTTTGGGGCATTATAAAAGTAGTGGATATCATCACAACTTGGAGGGGAAAGCTATAATAACAGCCAGGGTCAAGTTGGGATCTCCCTTTATAACTTTGTTTTGATAACGGTCAGAATCGTTTTTCGCTCATGACGTCGTGCCCCCCCCCCCCTCCCAATAAGTTGGCTCCAGAGAACAACTGTGTAAGTTGATCAAGTAGGCCCTAGGTCTAAATGGAAACCTAAACTAGACTTTTAGGCCTACCCAAAATGCGTGGAAAGTTGTTTGGGCCAATATAGATGAATACACTACATGATGATTTTATACACGATGTACGTATAATTAAAATTTCTATTCCGAGTGAATGGTCAAAATTGCGAAGGATGGGGTGATGGGAGTGGGATGGGAAAGGTAGGGGGGTTGCACTTCAGATACGATCACGTCAGAAGACGTTTTGCTAAGTAAGTGGGTAATTTTAGTAGGCCAAGTACGCGCTCGGGAACAAGCCAAACCAAGCCTCATCCAAAAGGCTAGGCTATGGGTAGAAATTTCACATCCAATCCAAGTCAATAGGTATTGACGTAATTTCCGGTAGATACAGATAATGCGCATCACTACTGCGCAACTGTGGGAAACAACATTGTTGCCATCCTCATAGTGTACTGCTAGATGTAATGTGAAGTATTTCGACGTTCTGTTTACCTGTACAATGTCAGTGAGGTTTGTACATAGATAAAGTGTGAGCACGATTGTTTGATGTATTAATGCTGTTCATTTTGAGCCTGGGTCGATAGTTTTTTTTTTCTCCCTCACGGAATGTTGTGACTGGAAGGCCACGAAGTGTGTCAGGGCCTCGTTTTGGACTAGACAACCTTGCCGTGAAAGTGTAGGGCCAGACGTGAGTAAGGATTATGTGTACAAATTAGGTCGGGTATTGTTCTGGTTTTTTAAAACTAAGGACATGTTCCTCTTGTTGTACCGTGATTACCGTTTTTTTAAGGTAAATAGATTTATCAGATTTGAGAGACCTGGTCCTCAACTAGATCTAGATCGTTAGACTTGTCTATATTTTGTCGCAACCGTGAGAATCTCAGCCCTAGCCTAGCTTTGAAGATTGCAATGCGAGTCAGTGTTGTTAGCAGGATCGGCACTGACTGAATGCACAGGAAAGACGTCAAGTCTAATTTTAAGTGTCTCTGGACCTTCTACTAGACCCGAGTAGTCCTTTATTATGTACGATGTTCTTTCTTGGTGAGGTTGAGAGGACAAAACAGGAAGAAAAAGAGAAAGCTGCCTAAAGATCTATATTGACTCCAGCCTCTCCTCAGTCAAAGCCAATCAACACGGCAAAATCCCAGGCAGGTCTATTTTCAGACTCTTCTTTTAGATTCTCTGGGGCTGGCTGTTGTTTTAATGTTAGGTGTTTTTATAGGTAATTATTACTAAACTTTTATCTAAATTACTGGTACTGGTACTGGCACTGCCAATTAGTCAGCACTGTGCTATTGAGTTCATCTGAAGTTGGTGTTTGAACTTCGAATTAATCAAATATTACTTGCGACTTGAGGGAGAAATTCCACTTGTCCACAAGTAAAAAGTAAGTAAAAGTAAAAGGCAGTGTGTTCTGTTGGGGTGGGGGGGGCTATACTGTACTGTACTCTGTAACAGTAACTCTAGTTAAGTACAGTTTGTATCCCATCACTGCTGCTAGTACTGGCCTCAGCCTCAAAACCCTCTTCCTTCTTCTTTCAACAAAGTCTACGTCTACTGGTTGTCTCTCTATTTAGCAATGCCCACCGAGCGCGTTTTGTTCTGCCGATTTTTGGCCCCCGCAGCGGGGGTGTTTCACGGGATGCACTAACGCAAAGGTTGTTGTCTTCAACTCGCTCTCACGCCGCTTCTCGTGAATGGATATGAATGAAACGTGGCAGCCAATCAGAAAAGAGGTCAATCTAGTAGTATCAGTTTGACAACATTGTACCCATCCTAGAAGCAGTCGAAAACGTTTGCAAAAGTGGTTGATGTGGTGCGCTTTGAAGATTTTTCGGAGCTGTGATTTGTCAAACTGACTGATACGTTGTACACCATTTTTCTTTATTCCCTTAAAATTTCAAGCTTCTGTGTTTAGCGGTTGATTGCGTAATCTTTAAAAATGTGGGAGTAACTAAGGGAAAAAGCGGCATTGCCATTTGCGAACGACCTGCGGCTGGGAAATTTCCACTGAGTGACGTCATCAGCCATGGGTCGCCTCGGGCGCTACAAACGAGGCCCCGCTTATGTGAACCGGAAAGGGGGGGAAGGATACTTGAAAACTAAACGGGGGCCCTGATAACTTGCGTTTGTGTTGCATTTTAGTCACAATACAATAGATGTAGTCATTTTTATTTGCTTGATTGCATGACAGAAGAATAGAAATAGAAAAGCAAACATCTTGAGAACTGGTATGGCATTGTGTTTGCGTTATGAAAGCCTATTCCCCCCTCTTGGGAAACCACACACTTGGACTCGTCCTGTGCGCTCTGTTTGGAAAAGTGAGGCATTAAGATTGTTATTAAAGAGTATGGTACTTATTTAGTCAAGTCTGGGAAGATAGTCCCGTTTATACATTGTTATCGTTCACGCGCGCTTGCGTGAGTGCGCATGCGTGTGTGCGCGCGTGCATGCGTGTGTGTGTTTGTGCGCGCGCGTGAGAGAGAGAGGGAGAGAGAGAGAGAGAAGGGGGGGGGGTGTAAATATGTTACATTTATTGTATGAGTTGTAGCCTACACATGCGAAATATTCCCATGACTTGTAAACTATATCATCTGAACGCAACTTAATCTACCACACAATAGGACACTGTCCAACAATGGATATATACACAGAGACGATCTTATTTTCTATAACAAAGTATGCATGCTTTTACTAGTAGAGAACTGGATTTATTAGACTAATAAATCCAGCTCTCTATTTACATTTTTGTGACAAATTGATCTCCAGAGCATTGCTTGGCAAGGAGGAACCTTTTATGTTGCCAAGTTTAATTCAAATATCATGACTTTGGGAGAACATATGACTGATAATATTTGTAAATCTGTAAAGAACGCCAATTTTTTACCTGTTAATGTCTTTACAACTCAAAAAGTATGACAGATATTAAAAATCTGACTGCATGACTAGATTCTGCATAAAAAAATGTACTAGACTGCAAAGTTTCATTTACATATTCCAAGAAATAGGCGAGCTATGACAAATATTGTCTCAAAACGCACCGAAAACCGCCACATTTTTACCTATAATCGTCTTCATAACTCAAAAAATAGGATAGCTATGAATAATCTGAAAGCAGGACTAGATTCTGCACTAGAAAATGTACTGGGTTGCCAAGTTTCTTTTAAATACTCTGAGAAATGAGCGAGTTATGACGAATATTGTCTCAAAACTCACCAAAGAACGTCCCATATTTTGGGGTTTTTTCATTATATAAAAGTGTACCAGAAATTAATTGATTAAAAAATCCGTAACTTTTTTGTTTATAGATGGATTTCAAAAATTCAAAAAGTTCCATGCTTGGTGAAGATAAAGCTACAAAATGCACCTATTTGCAAACACTTTCTGGCAAAAAAAGGTTTTTCGTGGTCATTGCTACTCTATTAGGCTAGATTCTAGATAGAGGAGATCTAGAATCTAATAAAAGTAGCCTATTTAATTGGACTGTCTCTAGAATGAAGTGACTAGATTCTAGATCTGTCCCCATAGACAAAAATTATTTTCGGACTCTAAATTGAGTCCAGCATGACGTCCGTTCTGACTTCCGACCCTTGTTCCTAGATTCAAATGTTTCCACCATTTATGAAAAATATTTTCTATTATAATGATAACCATCGAGACGTGAGCTTTAATATCCAGTTACTAGATTCTAGATCTAGAACTATCTAAACTGGCCCTCCCGGCAATATAATCTAGTATGAGAACAGAACAACAAAGTTGAGTTGACCTTGCCGGGGGCAAAGTTAATTGGTCGCTTTCGGGCTAACCCAGATTTCGGGGGTTTCTAGTTCTAGTGAGCATTACTCTACTTTTTATGGAGATGTTTGGTTTCATCTGTGTATATGTTTGATAGAGAACTCTCCTTGTCTTTTAAATTAAAGAAACTGAACAAGTTAAGGGGCAAAAACTTTACCTTTGATTTTCTTAAAACATCATTTTTCGATATAGCCCCCTTCTGCTTAAGTGACCAATTATGAGACTGTGCGTAGCGATCAGGCACTCTCAGCTTGCTGGTGGAAGAGGTGTTGGGAAGAGGCCACGGCTGTCCATTTTGTGCGGTGTGATTTTAAAAAATAATTAATTCCAGAAAAACTATAGCATTTAACAAAATGAAATTAAACATGTGGAAAGACAAATGGTGATGGAAGTAATGATTATGTTGTAGTGGTGGTCGAAAGACCATGAGTTATCGGTTACCAAATACTTAAACACTGCCATCAGGCAATGAGAGTGCAATCTTTTGACTTTGACACAATTACAGTCAGTCCTTGTAGGTTTCTACTAATTCTAGTTTTACGTAAAATCTCCCGATGACAGTTATTGTATATTATGTAACCTCCTTACTCACTTAACACACTTAAAAGCTGAGTCCCAATAAATAAAGCTTTTTTTTTCAGACCCGAGTCCAAATAGATCTAGATAAAACCCGTAGTCTGCATGATAGATGAAAAATCTAATCGGACTCTAGTCCGAATAGAGCTGGCCGTTTCTAGGAACTTGGTCAAATTTTTAATATTTTTTTTAGTTTAGCTTTAGCTCGGGATCATGATTCATCGTAAAAGTCAGTGTCTCTCAGTTGACTTTGTGTGTGAATTTTTTCCCATTGAAGTCGGCATATTTTTTAGGGGTGGGGTGAGAAGGGAGGCTATACCACACACTTTGAGATAGAACATTATTATTTATTAACTCTTTATCTCTAATGCGGTGTTCACACACAGGAGTAACGAAACTGAGTAAGACCAAATTTTTAAAGTCCAACAGGTCAGGGCTACTCTGGATACATTTCGCCGGGCAATTGGCCTCCCTCTCTGAGTGATATTTCATGCTTGCCGTCTGAAATTATTACACGGGAAGCTTGCTGAAATTTTCAAACATGCTTAAAATTTTTGCAGAGTCTAGGGAAAATGAGTCGCTGAGTCAGTTTAGCTCGCTCGGAGAAAACTCAGGGAGAGTCAGAAATAGCTTGGCGTGCAAAGTTGCATACGTTGCCGAGTGACAGTGACACGCTGACGAGATCTGAATGGTAGCCATGTTAAATTTTATACTCTGCGGAAATTATTGCTCGCTGTGGAAAAATCTTGCATGGGGAGTCTGAGTTACTCAAGCACGGTGTGCAAAAGTTGACACGACGAGCATGTGTTCTATTTCCTGTTGCCAGATAACGAACAGTGACAACCAGCTTGGTGTCAGGTTCCGGTGACTGCCTCCAGAAAGTGTTTGCTTCGTGGATGGTGGGGCCAGTTTTCTCCAGTAGTTCTTGGAAAACCTCTGGAGAAGCTCTGAGGAGGTTCCTGAAGGATGGCACATCTTTCAACTTGCAGTTCAGCCATCAGCTCCTCAAACTGTCCGAAGTTCTTATGAGCCATAGTCTAACCCAACAGGTCCTTCCTCCTCTTTATCCTCTTCTCCTCTTCTTGCACCAGCACAACAGCAAGGGCACCATTATTATTTATACAGGAAGCATACGTCCATCGTCTGTGTTATGTATGGGACATGTTGAAGGAATAAGCACAAACATTTTGCCCCTTCCCCCTCTTTATACTATTATAACATTGCACGCCGACTAGGCGAGTTTGTCGGCGTATGAAATTTTACTCACCGTTGTGTTTCTTGGCTCTGCAAGTGACCAGGATTCATACTAATTGCACCGGCAGTGGAATTTTAGTTGCCGCGGGAGGTTCCCGCTAGGCGCCTTAAATCACGTTGGGGTCACGGAATCAGCTCCCTGTCACCGCTCTGTCTGCACCTACTTAATTTTTGATACTTTTCAACATACAATTTTAGGTATATCCTTGTATTTATTGTAATTCTCATTTAGTGCACCCAAGCATGTGTTTCTGCTCTTGAGACTCAAAAAGATATTCGTAGTCAGTTTAACACAGATTTTGGAAAGATCTGTTGGGCCTTTTTTAAAATTAACAATCATTTATTCATAAGTTTGTAACTAAAATAGGACAAATTGGGTACTCTACAAACACTTGTCTAGAACAAAAACTAAGGCACAGAAATTAACCATTCTAACGCAGAATAAATCTCAAGACATGGAGCTTTTAGTACATCCGCGTAATTGTTTGGTGGGATGGGGAAGAAGTTATAACGTTTTAAACATAGTAAAAAATGCGAACTTCCTAACCGACACCGGCAAAGTTGCTTCAGGGCTCATTAACCCCGTGACCCGGAGCCAGAGAGCTCCGGCGGGCTGCTGAGTCACGCTAACTATTTAGGTAACAGAATCAGGTGAAAAGTGACACCGTGGGCTATATGCTCGCTGTCCTAAATTAATGCTCGGCGAGCGTCTCCCCAAGTGCTCACCGACACAATAATATCAACAGTCATGGCCAGATGCTCGTCACGATGAAACCCGAATTTGGCCTTATCTGATCGGGAATTGCTTGTAGACTCTACTCCTATATGTGTGAACACTGCAATTCTAAATCTAAAATTGTCAAAAACATCGTTAAATCGAAACAAGCGCACCTATTTTGTTCGTTCTTCATGTAATGAGCTAACTTCCGGTAAAATTGTCCCGCAGTTTTACGCCAAAAAATTCTGAACTTATGCAAACTGAGCTCAAAAATGAGAAATTATGCGATTCTGTTAATTTTAACACAGAATGATAATGGAAAATAATCAGAAATTATGCAACAAATGATCAAATTTTGCTAAATTATGCGGGGTGCATAAAACCCCGTGCACAGGTAATAGAGACTGATTTCGACAATTGTCAAAACGTAATTTGATGTCAAAGTCAACGTTAAGGAATATATATTTTTGCTACTGCCTGGCTCACCAGCACAGCAGTACCGTGAACCGCTAGGAGCTGTTGTTGCTTGCCAAAATTTTTTGTCGCTATGTCTTATTGATGTTAAAAAAACAACAACAATACCCCCCAAAAATTAATCTTGTGTGTGTCTTTTATTGTGTTTCAAAATGAATAAAAAAACGTCCACACTCATGAATAGGCAGGTAATCGATGGTAATCCTTATATGCATTAGCTGTCTAATCCACTTTGAACAGTTTGAAAAAAACAGGGCTCCAAAGCGGAATTTCGCCTAGTCTAGATCTAGAACATTCGCTATCAGAGTCAGTGCTTTGATGCTCATTTACATTGAAATCAGGATCCCTATGCTCTAAAATATCATAATCAGAATTTTCTGAACTGCCAAAGTCGTGCAAACACTTGAAAAATGTTTGCTTTTCGTGCTACCAAGTGGGTGGTTGGCGGGTGCTCAGGCTCCTTCTTTCCAATCAAAGATCTATCGTCCTGATCTCTCTTCTTTCTTTTTTTGTGTTTGTTGCTCTCTTGTAACGCCTAATCTTCGACCTTATTGTGTTGCAAGTGCCGTAAAACTTACTAAAACTAAATGTGCTGCCATCATACTGACAAATTGTTGCGAGAACAAACACCTGTCAGAGAAACGAAAGTAGGGCCTCGTGGTGACTAACTTTCCTTCCGGGTCGATAACTCAAAAAGTTTCCAGACTATTCCGGTGAAAATTTGCTCAAAATGAAACAAAGGTCTGCTGCACGGTAAGAGACGGTTCTCGTGCATACTTTGCCGAGGAGATAACGTGAAACTTGTGATCGCAGGGCGTGCGTGAACTGCCTCTCGGGGAAATATTGGTGCTCGCAAATGTTGCGTAAACCGTCTTCAGTGAGTTAAGCAATGTGTTTTATTGTTGTAACACCTGCAAAATAATCAGCTTTAAATTGCTCGATGATAATGTCATTGTTCTATTGTTGAGCAGTTTTGATTTTTCAGTACTTTTAAATCTAGGATGATGAATCTCAGAGTAGAGTGTCTAGCCAGAGTGGTGTGAATTAAACTGGAGTCTGTATCTCAATTTCTTTGTTCTTCGCATTATTTGGTTGGTAGTGAGAAAAGTGCGACTAAAGACCCAGTTTTCCCCAGTTCATTGCAAAATGTCAGCAATACCAGCAGTACACAACTGTCCTTCAGTTATTAATGACAGCTTCTTTTTTTCCCGCTGCAACCATCAGTGGGATGATCCTTGATAAAGAACTTTAGAAGTCATTTTCTCTAATATGCAAAAGTCTCTTTTTTTGTTGAAAATGCAGTGAAGTTAAGAGTTCTCCTTTAGGTAAGGTCTGGGGAGGCCTCCCAGAGAGGTGAAAGGTTTCGAGGGGGGGGGGGTGGTCTACTTCTGAGCCAGTGAGAGAATTATTGACAGGACGCTGATTTTATTGTAGGAAACTCCAGGCGGAAAGTGTAAAAACATTAACAAGTTCAACAAATTTGAAGGTTTTGAATTAGGATCTTCTTTTTCTTTTCTGTTCAAAAAGGCTTGTTGAAAAATATGAGCTAGCTATTTTAGTTGTTAGTTATAGTTTTTCACCTTGACAGCTCTCCATTTTGTCTGTTCACAATTTTTTCTACCTGTTCATTCAGCCTGTTTTTCTAGGGAGGAATGAAAAGGGAAGTAAGAGTCACTAAGAGTGTGTGGTTGTTGCCGTTATGATCTTAGAAAGGCTGTTTCAAATTAGAATTTAGCTGTCATTCGTTCAGTGTCAATTTCACTGAGGTTGAGGTTTCATTGATAGTAAGATCTGACAAACATTATAATGATTTTCTCTCTTTAGATAATGTATATATTGTTGGTAGTCTGATGAAATCGTGAATTCCAGACAAAGCAGATTTTACAGGACAGGGGAAAAACTGATTTTCTCAGTCATTTGGCGTTCAAGACCTACTAAATGGATAAGTCTAGTCTTTTTAGAAACAATACAAAAAATGTTTTTTTTTACTGTAGATTGTCATTTTGTCCAAAAAGTGGGATTCACGATTTGATTTTTCGAATCTCGCCTGATGCGGTCGTGATGATTTCATTCGCTTTATGAAATGCTGTGTTGTATTCATGGTTATTATTAGGCAGTGTTTTCTCTTATTAGAGGTCGTGGTATGTTTAGAAGTATGTGAAAGCATGCAATACTGTTATGGAGTTTGAAATTAACAGACTGAATGAAATAGAAAGCTATTCTTTGTTTCACCACTATAAACGTCAATTTTTCTTACATGAGTGGGATATTTTATGTAAATTTATGAAATAATGCTCCTTCATTGGCATGCTCTCTCTCTCTCTCTCTCTCTCTCTCTCTCTCTCTCTCTCTCTCTCTCTTTTTCTATCTTTCTTTCTCCAGTTGTGTGTAAGTGTATGTCCTTTTTTCTTGGGTGGGGAGATGGATGGACTGAGAATTTGATTTTTATCAAACTTCTACACCCCGTGAATGACTGAATGATCGTCCTTCATCTTACTTTTTTGTCTCTCAGATCCTGAAAGTTACTCTTTGCGATTTTTAGAGGAGAATGATACTGTGGTGGGCAACTGTTTGTTGGGTTTTTCTTGTTTCTGGACTTTGAAACTCTCCAACTCATCATCAAAGTTCAATTACTGTCTATTAACTATAACCTGTCATGGACTTAGTTAAAAACATATGGTTAATTTCTATTTCTCCATGGTCTCGAATTGTTGATCTATTGTGAGGCAGCGTGGTGGAATCAGGCTCTCGTCAAAATAATCAAAGTGAAGAAACTTGCATTTTTCCGCAGGTTTGTGAACTTTTATCAAATTTTTGTTTTTTGGCTCAACACCTTTCATGCCCATTAAAGAACTCATTTCTGTGTGGATTTTTCTTAAAAACGTTGATTAAAGGAACAAAAAATGTAAATTTTCAGTTACCACGGACTCTTAAGCTAAGGAAATAACTAATCTTAGGCGGCCATTTTCTCACTAATTTTACCTCTAAAAACAGGTGACCCCCACCTCCTTCTTTCGCAAATATCTCGACTTGTATTCAAGATAAAAAGATATTTTTTTCATTCAAATAAAGACAAGTGAACAAGTTTTAAGGTGATACCAATAACTTTACATGCCCAAAAATTGACGAGAGCCTGATTCTACCACGCTGCCTCATAATTATGAAATGGTAAAGGCCTGCTTTGTTAGTGTGAAAGCCCCCCCCTCTTCTAATGGTTGTCGTTAAAAATATTAAACTCTGTTCGTCAGATATGGCCAGTATTAAGTGTAGAGCATCATGTTGTGGATGCTGTGTCCAACATGATGATCTCAAGTGTGGGCATAAAGAGAATAAAAAGAAATTAAGGACCACTTCTAATAAATTTTTTTTCTTCTTTTTCAGGTGTTGAACGTCTTGGTAATTGTGTTGTTCTTAGAAGTCTCTTGTTCATCATCAATGTTCTTTATAAGTGGTACTTCAAAGTGATCTGTTTAAAAAGTAATTAGACTTGGATCAGTTCATTTTATACTATTCTTCTATAATTTTTTCTGTGCTTATTCACTTTTCCTGATTGTGCACTATGGAATGTAAGACTCCTTGAGTGAATTAGCTCCTAAAATGTCGCGGAAAACAAACAAATCTCGTGAAAATTCAGCTGCAGCGGAGCGATTGGCTGACTGGAGGGGTGCTGATAGCTACGTGGGGCAGGGCCCGCTGTCTCTGGCTGATTCAGATTCCCCAGAGTATGACAATCGTGGAGCATTTGCTCAGGAGACTTTGTTTGATGACTTGGAGGGAGGAGTTGAAGGAATGTCTTTGAGGGACGGAGATCGTGAAAAGGTATTTTATTGTTTCATTTTTTTTTTCAGTCTGAAGTCAACATTTGGCTATTTCATTTTGTTCTGGGCCCTGTAGATTTTTGTATTTTTGCTCTTATGTTTTAATAGAAAAAGTCTATTTTGGGTCACTGAGCTATGCGTTGTAATCGTTTCAGGTGTTTGTGCATTGGATACATAATAAGGTGCAGTGTATTATTACAAAATCAACATTGAATGTGTTCTGTGAACATCCTTTTTATTTTCTGACAGGCTGTGATTTCTTTTAAAGTGCCTCTTCAGGAATGTTCGTATGGTACTATCAATTACTTTAAAGTTTGCTTTCTTAGATTCTTTTTTTGATACATGTGCTTTGAACTTGATGTTTACTTTTTTATCTTGGACTTGTTTCTACTGGCAGTTTCATTAGTTTAATTTTCTGGAAAGTTTATTTTTTCTATCTTGTATTGTTTTTTTAATTGATGTTAGGTTGATGCTTATTTATTACAGTTTTCAGTGATTTGATTGCTTTGGATTTCACTTTCAAACCTGTGGGAACCCCGGTCAGTTGAAGACTTTGATGGCATCTGTGGTTTGGATTGCACAGGCCTAGTGAAATGCATGTAGAAATAGAAAATTAAACTTTCTCAGCTGTGAGCTGTGAAGTGAGGCTTGTGCAACCTATGCTTTATGGCCTTGAGCACCCCAATTTTTTTAGGAAGTGGATATTTATACGGCAGGCCGTCGAAAAATCGGAAGTGATAATTCCACGGCACTTAAATTCAGCCCATCAGAACATCCGGACTATTTATAATTAAGCCTATAATCTCTTTTCCATAAGTAACGCATTTTAGATACAATTTAAGATACATGTTTAGTTAACAATGTTTATCCTTTGCTATCATTTTGTGCATTATGGACAATGATGAAATGTTTTGTGTCATTGTAACGAGAGTGAGAGATGCACAATTTATTTTGTGCAAGCAAAATGGAGAGAAGACTTTTTTTTCAACAGTAGGGTGTCCATTTGCGGATGGGGTTGGGTCGGGTAGGTATGATCACCCGACTCGTCGCCTGGAAAACAAACACAATTCTTGCATTGATACTCTTCAAACAGAGCCTATGCCGTCGAAAAATCATTTCCGATCTTTCGACTCAAGACAGCATACCGTATAGGTTTCACTTCCGATGTTCAGACAGCATGTCGTGGAAATACCAACTACGATCTTCAGACGGCATGCCGTCGAAATATCGCTACCCATTTTTTTATCCCTCCCGATCCAGTCTTCAGACTCGAACAAAATAGTTTTTAGTTTTATAACTCAATTTACCTTGAAAATTTTTTTTTATTGTCTGATTAGAAATTAATTTCCTGTATTTTTAATATAAAATTTGAGAGTTGCTCTAAATCTTGGAGAAATTGGGGATGGGGGGGGGTTCTGATTACTGTCAGAATTGAAAAAGAAAAAAAAAATGGCCACCAAAATGGCTTGGTCACAGTTTGGAACATGGTCTGATTGGGAAAGAGATAAGTGAAGAACTATAAAAGCTTAGAGGTTCATGTCCAAGATTGGATTTGTTCAAGATTTTTTTTACACTTTAATAGTTGTGACTCCTGGAATGTCGTTGTTTGGTATTTTTTTAGGTTGGGTATTTTTGGCTAGGTATAAAGCTATAACCTGCAGGACTAAGTTGGACTTGGTTTCTTTCAAAACGGCAATTGGCAACCCAATTAGGATTTTCTAGAAAGGAAATTTATCTAGTTTCCTTGCTTCAGAGAATCAAAACATGCCTCTTGTTGTAGACCTTTATAGGAATTTTAATGATATATTCAAGTGGACTATGTTGTGTTTCTGATGTAGAAATTGAAATTCTTGTGTTGTGACTACTGGTCCATTCTTGAACCTTGTTTTCATTTTTTTTTTTTTCATTTTTCTCAAGTGTTTTTTTTTTAATGCCCTCCAAGTCTTCATGTCTTCACAAAGTACTACACATTGTTCCATTGTAGTAAAATGTATCTTTCTTTGTTCTGTGTTTTTCTCAAGCAGCTGCATGATAAGAAGAGCAGCATGTCTTCACTGGCCATTGACCCGGGCTCAGGGAAGAAGCAAGTGTCAGTCACCATGCCTGGACAGAGCAAAGCTAAGCCTTGTGTTCCACAGAGGCCTTCGGTAAAGGCTGACTTGGTAAGTGCAGAGTGCATGGGTGTGCCTGTTTATTATGAGTAAAGGGAAACTCATAATCCTAATAGTAAGTTTTTGCAATCATTTAGTGCTTGGAAAGAGGGAGACTGTTTGGACAAATATTAAAGGGGTAGTAAAATATAGAACCTTCTAGATATATTCTCTAACCACATGCCTAGATTTGAGTTTTATTCTTTCAGTTTAAATTTTACTTGCCCACAGAACTAAGCAGTGAAACGCAGTATGAAAGCTAAACTGAATTTATTTGTTATAATTTTCTTGCTATAGATTAAGTATGTGATCACCAAAGTGTGTAGAAGGATAGATAACCTTTTACAGATGGTGGAAAAGGCAGGATATTTATCTCGACTTCACTTCAAACAAGAAATCTTTAAAACTGTTAAAAGATACTTTAGCATATTTCATGTCCAAGTAGATTGCTGTGCTGCTAAAGACTTTCTTTCAAGACTGAAAAAATTCAATTTATTGTGCATGTGTGAAAAGTAGTGTCAAAAGAGTTGCCATTTTTAAAAAAAAGATTTGAATCAATCTTTGGTAATCTACAGGATGTTGCCAAAGAGTTCAAGAAATGCAAGGAGGAGGGAGCTACTAGGCTTGATCTTAGTAAATCTCAGGTAAATCTGCGTGTGACTATTAATTAATTTCAAATTATTTTTTAACTTAAAAAAATACAGACTCATGTTTTGTCATTTTTATAATTTCGTAAAACCGCAATTTGCGCTTTAAAGCACTAGTCAGTTTGATAAGAATTGTTCTAGTTTTGCTTGTGACTGTTATGTATGAGGTTTACTTATTAATCTTCTTGATACAAAGTTTTCTTGTTGTCTTAGAGTTGCAGTGCTGAGTTTTGTAAGCTGAATTGCGTTTATAAAAAATGAATAGAAGGTAAATTACATCCCGAAGTCATTTATACTGCTACACAGGAACAGTCAGCCCAAAATGGACGCTGCTTCGGAAAAACAGGTATTAACCATTTTGTATTAGATGTGAGAACATGATGACTTGACACTGAAAGTTTTAGATAGCTGAATTTCTTCATAACTCGTATAAAAGAGAATCTAAATTGTGTTAAAAGGTTGTAAGAGCTGTAATTATTTTATCCTTTTAAAAATATCTGGGGCTCATTTGTCAAAACTTATTTGAAATACAGATTTCTCACTTGCCTACAAGTGTGAAAGAGCTGACACAACTGAGTGAGCTGTACCTGTACAGTAACCGGCTGACTCAGCTGCCTGCAGAGATGGGCTCCCTCACTGGTCTCATGACGTTGGCCTTGAATGAGAACTCTATATCAAGCCTCCCAGAAACCTTTGTAGCCTTGACAAAGCTGAGAGTGCTAGATCTGAGGCATAACAAACTTCAAGAGGTAAAGTTCTGCTTTTTCCTATGTTTTAATTTTTTAAAGAATTTTTTTATTTCGGGTGAAGCCTTTAAATCAGTTATTCTTTCAAACTTGGTTTTTGCCTTCTGACTTTATGGGGGTAATATATTATGTTATGTCCTGAAAAAACTTTATCCATATTTCCATAATTCTCGTTATTTTTAGTTTAGGGAATTTGTAATTTGTACCTTTCTGGTTCTTCGTATTTGTTGTAATAACTGTTCATACCCCTTTAACAATTTTATTGTTCATTTTGAAACCTCAGGTTGCTTTACTTGGATAAGTTAGTGCTTTGGGATGGGGGGGGGGGGGGGGGGGCACTGCTGACTTGATAGGAAGTAATGGTTTGGTTACAAACATATAGGTTGCCATCAGTTGTGTTTTCATGTGCTTTATGTTCCGTTTCATTGAGTCCCATTTGAATGAATTGCTGCTTTTTGTTTGTTTCAGATCCCAAAAGTTGTGTATCAGCTGAGGTCATTAACTACATTGTTCCTTAGATTTAACAGAATTCGTGTGGTGGATGAAGAGATTAGTAACTTAACTGTAAGTTTACTTTTATAGATATTTTGGGTTTGTCTGTTGTTTCTTTAAAAATAGTTTTAGCATTGTGTGAGATGTCATATGGTCCGGGGTTACCATTGGTAAATACTGCCATTTTTATGAGTGGTTGGGAGGGTATGCCTGGTAGATTATATGGTAATTTGATTTGATCTTTCTATCTTTTAAATCTGTTTCGTTGCTTCTCGTGACTATATAAGATTAACATAGTGTCATGTCAGTTCTCTGTACAATGACCAGTGTTTTTTGTCTGAACTCTTTCCTCTCTCCCATCCTCAGTTTAATGCTTACTATGTTGAAATGACTTAAATTTGTCAATATCTGTTAATTTTTATCAACAAGTATTGCTTCATCTGACTTCTTTACATGCAAGTCCTCTATCTTTCCTCAGAATTTGACTCGATTTAGCCTAAGGGAAAACAAAATCAAGGAGCTGCCAAAAGGAATCGGGAAGCTGGAAAAACTTGTGATTTTTGACATTTCGCATAATCATCTAGAACATTTGCCTGATGGTAAGTCTGGACTAAGACCATGACAGAGTGATTTTTTGTTGGTTTTTGTGTATTATTTTTCATAAGCTGGTTATTAATTTTTGTTGTCAGTTTTTCAGTTATTGCAAGGGTATAGCGGTCAAATGCTGTCTTTTATTTGTCAACCTCTTTGTTCTCACAAAGCCCCTTTAGAGCTATTTTCACCTCTACACTTAAGGATCTATATGACATGGCTGCGGTGAAAGTTCTTCTTTTTGGGGGTGTAATAATGTACTGTCCTTTTTTTTAAAAACTGTAGACTTGCACAGTGCCCTCTAGAAGTGTAATTGAGATATCCTCTCTCTTTCTCTTTCCCTCCAGTCCCCCTCCCCCCCCCTCTCTTTTCCTCTCCCTTTCCCTCTCTCTCTCTCCCTCTCCTCCCTTTCCGCATGCTTATGTGCTAAAATTGTTTGTGTTGGGGAAGACTTGCATCAAACAGGGTGAAATACCGTATGAAATTGTTGCTGTCCCTTTTCAGACATTGGCAAGTGTGTCATGCTGAACTCCCTTGACCTGCAGCACAATGAACTTCTTGACATCCCTGACTCCATTGGTAACCTCACACAGTTAGCTAGACTTGGACTCAAGTGAGTAATGTGTTTTTACATGATTTTTGTGGCTGAATGTTTTTAAACTTTAATCTGACACCAGGCTGATTTTGTAGAAAAGTTGTGGGGATGGTCATTGGGGATATTTTGTCTGAATTGATGATGCTCTGCTTATGTTTTTCTATCTTTTTTGGTTGATGGCAATTCTGATTTAAGGGTAAATATCTTTTGAGATAATTACATACCATGCTGGAAAAAATTTGTGAGGCATCATGGTGAAATCAGGCGCTCGTCAAAATAATGAAATCGAAGAAAAAATAATTTTTCCTCCGGTTTGGTAGTTTTTATCAAAATTTTGCTTTTTGGCTAAACAACTTTTATGTTCATATGAAAACACATTTCCAGGTGAATTTTACTGGAAAAACCTTGTAGAAAGGCATAAAATATGTAATTTTCAGTTTTCAAGGACTCTTAAGCTATGAAGTCACCAAACTTTGGTGGCCATTTTCTCATTAATTTAACCTCTGAAACCAGGCTACTATACCTTCTTCAATCGCAAAAATCTCTACTTCTATTCAAGCCAGATGGATACTTACTTCTTTGAAAACCAGGCAAATGAATAAGCTTTCAGATGATATCAATAACTCCGCATGCTCGAAAATTGACGAGCGCCTGATTCCACAACGTTGTGACACATTTATTCAGGCCGTATTGATACTAATCATAGTTATGACTGAAATTCTTCAAGCTCCTAAGTTTTTTTATTTCCTTTCTACAGAACAGTCCAAAGTATCTGCGCTGTACTCATCTTTCATTGTAATAAAGGCAGCTGCTCTATGATACTTAATTATTGTTGGCTTTGTTCGATTGTTCAAGGGAACCATGTAATGTTGAGCTACGATTAGTCAAGTCGATTTCCATATTGATGCAAGTATGTCGGCCAGCTCAACTTTTTATCTTGCTTTATTATACAGACCCTACCATATGAATAAGTGTCCATCTCGCTGTATCACATTTGTTTTGAGGGAAATAAAGGGCTATGTTGTTCTATGATATGGTTGAACCTGCTCTGTCACCTGTATAAGACAATTGCCCCACCCCCACCCACGTCTTTCATTTTTTAAATATTATAATAACACTGTTTAAGAGGTCCACTTTTCTCCTCCATGGCGAATGGCCATCCTTGACCATCTCAACTGTATTTTTTTCTGGTATTCAATGTTCAAGCCCTCTTTTTATTTTTCAGAGCTTATTGAGAATTTCAATCTTTTTTCCTATCCACAACAATTATTTGTCACTTTGGCAGGTTTTGTAGATTGATGAAATTGTGGGGGGGGTTTTTTGGGTTAAAAGGAGTTTTGAAGAAGCCTTTTCATAGGAGTAATTTGTACTTTCCCTTTTTTTATTTCAGATACAATCGGCTCAGTGTGATTCCAGGCACCCTTGCCAACTGCATAAATATGGATGAATTCAATGTAGAAGGAAATAACATATCATCACTACCTGTGAGTGTGGTTACCGATGGTCTTATAGAGGTGGTGTCAAATATTCTGCTGGGGGGGGGGGGGGACTACATAATCACAGGGTGAAACCGGGCTATTTGAAGGACCATTTTCAAAAGCTAAAAATTCAAAAACGAAGCCATGCTATCTATGAACTAATTCATCATCCTGTGCCAGATCTGCGACAGACATCGACGATCATGGTTTTCCATTTATTCCTTTGTTCAGATGCTCTCAAAAAAGCTACGTTTCCCTGATCTTTCCCTGTTACCCATTTGTTTAGGTTCCCTAAGTATGTTGTTCTGGGCCTTCCCCTGCCTCACTTGCCCTCAATTTTGCCAGTGAGAGCTAGATGTTCAAGACCCTTATGTCTATGCAGGTGTCCCAAAAACTGCATTTATCGTTTCCTGATTGTTTTTAACATTGAGCGTCCCTCGTGGGCTTCATCAAGCACTGCCTCATTTGATTTCTTTTCCTTCCACGATACTCTTAGCAGATTCCTAAGAAACCACATTTCTGTTGCTTCTATTTTATTTTGACTGTCTTTAGTGGTTGTCCAGCATTCACAGCCATATAGAAGATGAACTAATTACATTTTTGTAATCTGCACACAAATCTTAAGAAAATGACGCTAGCTTTTCTTGACTTTGTAAATAATTTTATTATCATTTTTAGAAGACTTGCATTTTAGTGGATGACAAAAATAGTCAAAATAGCAAAGTGAAAATATCATTTGAAATTTTTTTTTTTCAAGAATTAGAAAAAGGTAGCGTCATTTTATTTGGAATTGCATAGGGCACCTACCCTCCAAATTTCATGTCTTTATCTTGAATGGATTTTGAGTTTTTAGCTTTAAAGCCAAGAAATTACTATTCTGAGGAAAGGAGCAAAAACGTCGCAAAATTGCTTTAAAGCATTGCATTGGCTCACAATGTTCAAAATTTATTGAGTTATCGCTTTGAAATAAGACTTTGGGAGTACTTCCATTCAATTTAGCTCATAATTTTCTAGGGAAGTATCTTTAAACCCAAAAAACATTGTATGGGCCCAAACTGGACCCCAAAAACCCGTGTGTGGCCTTAAACTTTTTGTGAGATGACTAGTGTTGGCAGGCAAAGCCGATATGCTGTGGATGACATTTAGATGGTTTCCATGAATACTCATCTTTCATATTTTTGAAGGGTCCTTTATTTTTAATAAATTTCTTGTTGTGTCGTAGGCGCTGCAAGAAGAACATGCCAGCACCTGTTTTGGAAAATGTATATTGTTCAGATTTATGGGTGGTTGGTGCATACTTTTTTGGGGGTAAGTTTTATGGCGCCCGCAACTGCATACGGTCATATGAGCGCACGGGACACTATAAACGTTTTGCAGTTGGGAGGAAATTTTGAATTTTGCCTGGGTGGCGGCCGAAGCCTTCTCTGATCGATTTTAGACCACCAAGGGATCTTTACCATGCACAACTTGCACACGGGACCTGCGAGATTTTTCGCCCTTGTCCAAGAAGGCTAGGTGTAGATCTTTCCTACCAGATCAGGGGTGTGGCTGAAAGACAGCAGTAAGAAGGAGCCAAGGAGTAGTAGTATATAGGCTGCAGAAAGAGTCAGGAGCCCAGAGGTGGGGGCAAAGGAGGTGAGAGGTTTCGGGCAGAAAGTGGAGACGAAAGCAGAGGACAGAACATTGAGAGCAGGAAAGGAGGTGAAAGGAGACGATTTTAGAGAAGAAATTTTTTCGATAGCTACCCGGATTCGAACCTGGGACCTTTGAATGAGAGGCGAACACCTTAACCTTTAAGCCACGAGAGCCCTTGTGCATACTTTAGTGTGGTTTTGCTTCTTCTATCTGTTTTGTTGATTATGATTTACATCGCCTCTTCATAGGGAAATAAAACAGTAAATGGTTACCATATGTGACCACAGTTCAGTAACATTTTGACTGCAAGTCATTTTTTGAAAGGATTTTTTTTCTTGTGCTGAGGAACATATTTGTGCGATGGAAAACTATACGAAGTAACATTAATGAGTACTGACTTTTTGCTCTTGTCCTTAGGAGGGCCTTCTGTCAAGTCTCACACAGCTGAATGTCATCACACTGTCAAGAAACAAATTTGAGAAGTATCCTACTGGAGGACCTTCTCAATTTTGCTCTGTATATGTAAGTTAATTTGCTTTTTTTATATAGTATTAACATTTTCTTTTCTGTATCAGCTATTATGTTTCTGCCTCTTCATCTCAAGGTAGAGATATTGGGACTGCTAACTCACTCAGTCCAGAGAGCTTTTTCCTGAAAGTGTACCTAGATACCGGTCATTTTGGCAGTTATGTAAGGACCCACTAATAACCTTAAATATAATCCAATTGCTTTGAAATTTGGCACAAAGTACAACTGAAGATGGATCTTTAGACATTCCAAATTTGAAGTATGTAGCTTTAGTAGTTTTGCTTTGGGGTGTTGTACAAATTTGGCATTTTTACGGGCCTCTTTTTTTTCCCATGGCCGAATGAACGAGAGCAAGCCTACATTGATATTCAAATATGCTTGTGAGTGTCTAGATCTATATATTGTATGTCATGTATGATAAAGACTGTTGAATACTTTCATCAATAAAAAAAATGTATGTGTGAGAAAGCCAGAGAGAATCAATTGCGAGACATGCTGAGTTGATCAGTGTGAACCAAAGTGCTAAATGTGCTTTCATAAAAATCGCCATTTCTCTGTGTGTTACGACAGTAGAAACAAAGTTCCAGCACCCCTCTAGGCAGTATTGGCTGGGGAAATAATAAGTTAACCTTATATAAAACTTGAGGCCGTTTTGCGAAACGAAACATCTAGTATACAGAACAAAACTATAAAACTGAGTTATCTCGGCCATGGGATTGAACGCAGTCACGGGATTGAGTGAGTTAAAAGTATATTATTTCATTGTTCTCTTCTCAAAATTTTATTGATATTCATTGATAAATGAAATTAAGCATGAAAACATGTGAGGAAAAAAAAAAGGTGATATTAAGAACTCATAACTCCTAAACTTATTTTGAAATTATGTTTCTGTTAAAATAATCTTTTATTTGTTAATATACTGAAGGACATTTACATTTTATTTGAATCTTTGAATAAGTATGGACAGTAAGGCTTTTTTTTTAGATACCCTTCAGTTCAATGGTTATTCAACCAAAATTGTTATTAGTCAATGACTTATTGAGTCTCCCACACCCACACAGGGTGTGTTCTCTGGATCTCCCTTGTTCTGGTAGCAAATCAGCGGTATGTACTGTGTTTGGAGGCAGAAACTTGTTTTCTGGTCCTTCTTGTTGTGGGTTTTCATGTTAACCACAGAGCCTGTCTTTTTCAACTGTATGCAGACTGGTGCCAAATTATAATCTTTTTCTTTTTCTGTCTGGCAGTCCTTAAACATGGAGCACAATCAAGTGAACAACATTCCTCTTGGGATTTTCTTGCATGCAAGTCACCTCACCAAACTGAATATGAAAGACAATCAGCTGTCAGCTCTGCCTTTGGGTATGTTGCTATCATTAAATTACTCCGAAATTAACTTCGGCAATCGTGGAATTAGTGTGATGGTATTATTTTTGTCAGTTCAGTGCAACAAAAATGTGCCAAGGAGAAAAACATCTTGTGTAACTGTGTGTAGTGTTATGCTACTTAAAAACTGATGTCCCATTGCCCTGCAGTCCAGCAGAGGAGGTTTATAGATGTTTTTCTGCTGGTGTCTTTTGACTTAAAAGTATTAAAATCTCTTCAAGTCACCTTAGCCTTGCAGTTAACTCATTCGCTACATGTTATTTTGGGCTTGTATATTAATTTTTTTCGGGAGGGCGAAATGAGATGATGACAGTTCACATGTTATGCAACACAATTTTGCTTGAATGGTGATGATATTTGAAAATAAAAAATTTATCATCTTTGGTGAAAATTAAAAAATAAAATTGTTTGCATCTAGTCAAATGATATGTCAAAATAACCATAAATGAATATTGAACTGGAAAATATTGAAAAATTTGCTGTTATTTTCATACATTCCGCTTAATTTATACATTTGGATCATAACCTCCAATTTTGAAAAACAATTTTTTTTCATCAAAATTTAGAAAAAAGTGCAAGATACATTCAAAAGTAGTACAGAACACGCGTATCGTATTATCTTGTAAGGAATTATTCAGAATTGCATTTGGAATAAAACTACACATGTCTTGAGTTGTATCTTTTGTGTTATTTTCCTTTTTAAAATTTGGGATTTAGGGTAGAAAATAATATTTTGACAATTTAAATCTAGATCTGAAAAATACTGATTTCTCAGTAACAAAGCGATGGCAATTTGAGTCTATTTTACGAATATAATTTCATTACTCTGAAGAAGAGCGCGACATTTCTTTAGTAAACAAAATAATGATACGTTTTGCTTTGTAAAAGTACTCAGACTGGTATCTGGGCTATAATTTGGGCATCGCGATAAAACAGTACTATAAACTTCGAAATCGTGTTTCAATTCTGAAGCAAAGTTTAGGATTTTCGATGGAAACGCTTGACCCGGAAGTCGACATTATATTATAACCTTTATTTTAACTTGGATATGTGGATTGGAATAAAATTTAAGCTAGAATTTTTGGTCGGTTCTCGAGCCATGGGGGACAGCTTGCCGTAGTGAAGTCACTTAAGCCACGACTCAGCGTAGCGAATGAGTTAAGACAGCATGCTGGCAATCATACTTTGTCAAAGGGCTAGATAGGGCGTTGAATACTTTTGAAGGTTGTTTACATTTAATATCCACAATTTTACTGGCTGTAAATGGGCAGATTTCCTTTTGTAGGAAAGTGTGTAAATGATTTTGTTCCATGCTGTATGTCCAGTTTAGACTGAGTGTTCTAATGGAATGAACAAAGGAGATATTGTTGAGTGAGCTTTCAGTTGTGTCAGGCACAGAACTATAAATGAGCAATTTAACTTTACGATTTTGCTTTTATGGGGTGGATTTGACTTTTGTCTTCTTTCTTTCAATTGAAACATAAATAATTGCGGCTACATTTATGTGTCCTGACAGACATGGGCACCTGGCAGAACATGGTGGAGCTGAGCCTGGGAACAAATCAGCTGACCAAGATTCCAGATGACATTCACCAGCTGCAGAAGCTGGAGGTCCTTAGTCTCAGCAACAATACTCTCAGGGTGAGTGTACAGAATGCAAGGGAACAGTTAGCTGCATTTTTTGGAGCTGTTTATCATCTTAGTTGTGACTAGTTTTTGTTACAGTCAGATTCTGTGGCTTTTTTGTTTTTTCTATTGCTTTGGATGGGGGTCTTTACAAATTAACTTCGCTTTTGTAAAAGTGCAACAGTCTATGGAAGATTGTCTTCCCTAGGGCATTTGCGTGCTTTTCTGTGTAGTAAAAAAGTACAAGAAATTTGGAGTCAGGACAATGTTTTGGCAGGTGAAGTTATTAGTTTTCATTTGTTGCCATTCTACCTTGTTATTTATTAATTGTGATAATCTTCAGGGGCAGCAGAATGTTTTCTTCCTTTTTGACTTTTCCCAGACTATCTAACTCTGTGTGGTCCCCTCCATTCTTTCCCTTACCCTCTAGTCTGTGTCCTAAAAAAGACACTATATTGGCAGATTTATCAGAAATGCAAATGTTCTACAAAATTTCGTCCTTTTTGTCCTTTTTTTAAAAAGCATTTTGCTATTAAGACTGATTTGTCTAGCACAGATATGTTGTAAACAGAGTTAATAACGTGTGGATGTTTGAACAGATTGAAAAAGAGGGCCGTTGAGAAGCAATAATGGAAACTATTATGAAAGTTCTTAATATAGACGCTTTTTATATTGAAATTCTTTTCTTGTATTTGATGGTGTCTAATTCTTCCTGGGGTGAATTTTCATTTAAACCATGACTGTGTTCATCATCATCAATGTCTTGTCTTTTTCTCGATTTTTCAGCGCCTGCCGCCAAACATAGGGAACTTGAAAAAACTTCGGGTATTAGACTTAGAGGAAAATAGGTTAGAATCTTTGCCACACGAAATAGGTAAGTAATATGAAATTTGAAATGAACTCAGTTATTTAACGGAACTTTCTGAGTATCAGCAACAACAGAATCTGATGAATCTCTTAGTTACAGTAAAATGTCTGACGGTCAAAGTTCTTTTAAACGATTGGTTGAAGATGGTACACAGAAATAAAATTTTGGTGATCACTACCATTGGCAAAGAGGTTCAAACCTTTAGACTCCGTACAGAAGTCTCTCAGCCTCACTTATTAAGCCCACTGTCAACCCTCTGGATTAAGCACAGTGTTCTACTGCTTAATTTTTGTTGTGAACATTCAAAAACATTAAAAAGTGAAGGAACCTCAAGAAACAAAATGACCTTTTGATTTGCATAATTCAGTTTTTTTTCAGTCGTATGTTATTTTTACAGTAAGACAAATATGAATAGTTAGTACCCCTTCAGCGTATGGGTTACGAAATTTACTAAAATGATGCTTGGGATTCTGACACTGAAAGAGTTAAGTCTGTTCTAAGTGAGCATGATGAGTGGTCGAAGATAGTTTCAGTAATGTGTAAGTTAAGAATGAAATGTTGTTGTAATGAAATCTTTTGCTTAACAGGGGCGCTGATAATGTAAAGGAATTCTGAAAACTTGAAAATACTTTATGAGAAATAATTCAAAATTTTCTGATGGTGGATCTTAGAAATAGTTCTGCTCAAACAAGTGCACCAGTATATATGCAGATTACTAAAATTCTGCAGTGTATTTGGTTTTAATTAATTTTATTTGTTTGCTTAATTAATTGACCACTGGATTTGCTTGTCATGTAGAATTCATCTTTTATATTTTTTAGCCCTTGCCCTTCCTATGTTTGACATCAAATGAAGTGAATGCCCTGTAAATTTGTGTTTTTCCTTCCCAGGTCATTTACAAGACTTAACAAAGTTAATTGTCCAGTCCAACCACTTGGTCTCCCTGCCAAGATCTATTGGGTGAGTATTGACAGAATTTTACCCTGCAGGTCGGTGAAATTTTCTACCTCTCCTTATTGTTTGTCATGACAGATATGTCATATCCGTCTGTCCAAGTTCTACAATTTTGCTATGTGTATTGGGCCTGTTTTATTTTTGTTTTTTTTGTTTTGTATAAGCATAATGTGCATAATATTTCTACCCAAGGGATTTCAAGCCTTTCTTTTTGTAAACGCAAGTTACCCTTTATGGACACTCACTCATTGTTTCTTTGCAATAGGACACTAGTTGTTACTTTAAGGCTGTGACATTGTGAACAATTCAGCTAACTTTATATTTTGTAACGTTTTATTTTGCTGTATTTTTGCAATATTTGCTCCTTGCTTTTGTGTTTTACTTCTAAAGGGTAAATTGAAGAACTCGGACAGGTTGTCATAGTGAAGATAAAACTGTTGATGGGGCAACAGACTCTTGCTTTGGGTCGAAAAACATGTTTTGTCGAAACATTTTGTACCATGGGTCACAAAGTAAATATAGACTGCAGAATTCATTTATGTGAGGCAAATACTTTTATTTGAACAATAAGACATAATATTACTCAGCGAATTAGTTTCTAAAGTATGTCAAGTGCATAGGAACATGATTATTCTCTGATTAATAAAAGGCCATATCCACATCGTGGAAATGTTATGTTTTATATGAAAATATTTGGGGAAAAAACTATTTAAAGAATGGTAACGTAAAAAAAAAAAGGGACCAGAAAGGCTGCATCATTTCTGCAGAATTAAATAACATTGGAATTTATTGTCCTTGTATTTTAAGAGAATATGTTCTATATTCTCATTCTTTGGTTATGGTTTTCTAACTTACAATTTACTGAATCTGCAGATTTCTGAAGAATTTGACATATCTTGGTGCCGGGGAAAACAATCTTACATCTCTGCCAGTAGAAATTGGTAAGTCAGTGTTGATGGTGTCACATGAATTTTATTGTTAACACTGTTCAATGTCTGGTCGTTTGTCACGTATACACCTCAAAAACGTTCTATACAAAATCCAGGTATGCTGCCCGGACTCGTGAACAATGTAGAAAAGCCAATGAAAATTAAATTAATTTTTTGCTTTAGGCCTTTATTATTTTGTACCTAAGAAAGAGTCTTCAATTCTAAGAATTATGCTTTTGGAATTTGAAAAATAGGTTCATAAATAAAAAAAAGTTAGGGGGTTCATACCTGTAAATCTACCGCCAATAGTCGGAAATCCGCCAATCGTATCCGCCAATCGTAAAATCTCCCTTTTTCAAGGTAACCAAACGCCGCTCAGAAATTTTGATAGAAAACCATCGCGTGAATCTGTTTCACCCACCAGCGCTGCGTCTAAAAATAGATTTATCGATCGGCCGACAGACGATGTGCTGAGCCGCCGAGCCCTGTTCGCCTCGCGCATGCGCCTCTCACTTGCGTCCGCCATCGCTGACGGCTCTCGTTAGCTCCATTCAGACACTCTTTTTCCGACCCTTATGTTTCTTTGTATTTGCCAAAATGTTTGGCGGAACTTTTTTAATTCAATTGTTGCGGAGAATAATGCGAAAGATAATTCTTGCGTACTGTACGGAGTACAGGCCGAGGGCGAGTCTTCGACGAATTGAAATCTGATTCTTTCTCATTCTCTCTCCATTGTTCGTTCGAATAGGATGGCCTGTTGAGTTGATTTATGATTTTTGTGGAATTTTAACTTTGATACATTTGATTTTCTATTTGGATTATGTTCTATTATATTATTGTGAGTGTGTTATCCATAGGTTACCGTATTTTGGTGTTAGTTTAACGCAAGTGTAGTAGAAATCTACTTTTTTGAACTCGCGTTTTATAATTTATAGCCTCTTAAAGGCTAGATCTAGATCTAGATTATAGATCTAGATCTAGATAGATCTCCATGTCCAGTATGGCAGGCCTTGCTTTTGTGGATCGCAACAGCGATTTAAAGGCAGTTGAAAGCAAGCCCCCCCCCCCAATCATTACTGTATAAAGTAGATTTATTTTGGGTGAGTTAATTTCATTTCATTTTTATTTTCAGGCATTTTTTTTCTTATATTACTGTTATTACCAGTATGTGTCACTATATATATGTCAACTGTATTCGCACTATGTGTCTTTTGTCAGTTTTTGCGTTTTATGATATTCACATCGATGAGTTCAGACAATTCTTTGATTGGCCATTTACAAGTATGGGGGTTGTAAAGGTCGGCAAAATATGGATGACCCACATATGTGTGTGTGCCTGGTGAAAGGGACCACATGTCGCATTTTGAAAAATCCCCGTTTTTTGGCATTTTCTTGTACAGAATTCATTTCTGGACAATGTGCTTTTTAAATTTTGAAGATATCTTCAGTAGTTTTTTAGATATTGGCGATTTTGTAAGGCAGGGTACGGAAACAAAGTTTTGAGAAAAACGGCTCTAAAGTTTCACCTTTGTTTCTGCAGAAAAAACAAAAACAGAACACCCTTTTTTCATAAGTCACCATTCTAGTAAAAAGGTTTTGCTGTTGCTGAAATATAATGTTGTTAAATCATGTTCATAATTATTATTGTTTTGTTTAAAAACTTGATACCCCCCTCCCTCCCCCTTCATCTCCTGCAACACACACAGGCAAAAAAAAAGTATCTTCACCAGAGTAACTAGGGAACTTAACACTATCAATCATCAGGGTCAGAGGAAAACTTTTTGTTCCTTACCCACTTAACAAGATTGCCACATATCCAGATCTTAGAACCCAGACTCTCCCAGGAATAAATGAAATTTTGTTCTGCATACATTTAGAATTAAGAAAACAAAAATGCACTAGATCTACTATGAGTAAGTTTCAGTAAGCTAGATCTAAACTAGATCTAGATCTAGATCTAGGTTTATCAAGAAAGAACAGCGTAAAGATAATTATTACTATTAATTATCATTATAATAAATAATTATTAGTTTGCTAAATCTAAATCTATTTCTGTTATCACTGTTGTTTTTGTTGTTGTTAATCTTTACCTGCTTCGCTCGGTTCTGCTTCAAGTGCGGGGTCTGAAACCGGCGATGGCACCACAGATCGAACTCATCTTCTTCCTCTTCTCCCAAATCGACGTCAGAAACGAAATAATCGCATAGTACATCTCTAATGTCTTCTTCAGTTGCCATTCTGACATTCCAATGCGTCTAAGAGAATTGAGAATAGACACAATTTCCTGCTCACGAATAGCAGTACTAGATCTAGATCTAGATCTAGATTTAGTACTAGATCTACTACTAACAGTACCGGTAGTAGTAACAGCTGGCAGCTCCGCCGTGTTGTTGTGCTTCGAGACGACCTGACAACACAGTCGCTTCTCACAAACTAACTTTAAAAAGCAGCTCTACAATAAAAGAACAGCTTCAAAGTGTTTATATTACGTCTTCAAAACAAATTCACCACCACATTGAACAGGAATTTCAAGAAATACGGTTTGCACAGGGCAGAAATAGGCGATACAAGTTTGCTCTCCAAAGAAACAAAAGGGTATGGATGCGCAAAGTTTCGCTTTGTTTACATGTTCTAGATATTCATGCGCACTACCTGCCATTGGAGAGCAGAGAGAATGACCTAAATTTTAGTATGCAATGTGATTGGGTCGACTTTATGAATGGACAAGAGAAACCATCTGCAGTGTTTACCCTGAAAGCCAGTTTCCTCACGCATTTTTTGAGATTATGCAATATACCTCGGGTTAAAAAACACCTTTTAAAATGTATTTTAAAGTCAAAATCGCCCAAATCCTTGTAAATATCAATAAATAAATGGCTGAAAAATCCATTTTTAATGGAACTTAGTTTTTGTCAAAAATTCTATTTTTGACCTTTGAAGCCTGATATCTCGGTTTGAGAAAATGCGACATGTGGTCCCTTTCACCAGGCACACACACATAATATAATAGAAAAATACTTCTAAAAGTGGACCACACAATAGCAGATTCTCTAAGAAAATAGATGATATCTCAGTAATTAAATGGAATGTTAGAAAGAAACTTGGCTTCCCAATGTGTTTTTGGGTGGAGAAATCATTTCTGCAGTCAGATTTACTAACCATTTTGTAGTTATTTTGTTATAATTAAAATTTTGCTGTACATATTACAGACCTGCCACTCATCCCGATTTAATCGGGATATCCCGATTTTTTACCCCAAATCTCAAGCATCCTGATTTTCCCGATTTCGATCGCCAGTATCCTGATTTTTTGTTGTTGCATCAGTTGCGTCCAATTCTTAGAAAGAATATTAAAAGTTGTGCAATCTCTTTTGCTTGGAAGCACCGATTAGATTTTTCATCGGCAGGAACTTGGAACGCTACTTTCTGAAGCATCTCTGCCAAATCTAGTAGATGACTCACGCACGTTATTTCAACTAAAACCGACGTGGTATCGATTTTGAATTCCGACATGGATACGCTCAAGATTTACTTTCGCTTTTATAACCCAGAATTCTCCGACTGCGTCCTGATTACTGTAACAATTATGACATGGGCCTAAGAATAATCTATTTGTTGTTCTGCCATTGGTTTAAAAGCAAGCTTCGTCTTGAGTTCTGGTTAGTCGGGCCCATCATCAAGACCCGTCAGTGTAACTTTCAAACGCTCATTCGCAACACGTGACATGACCTCGTACGTGTGAGTAGCGCATGTGTCGGGGACCGTTGGCTGTCGGGGTCAGCAAAGTTCATTCACACCGGTCGCATTGGTCGGGGTGGGTTTTTTTAGACTTAACCAGGATAACCGGGGGGAGCGGGTGGGGGTATTGTTTTGACACTTTGGGCTTAAAGTGCGTGCCGTGATACAAGTAGAACCTACTAATTGAGGATAAAGGAATTTAAGAAAAAAGAAATAAATGAACAACCTAGGCGCAATCTTTTTTCGGGGGGGGGGGGGTGCCTTGGGTGTATTTGCGATGGAAGTCAAACGTTGTTACTGTATGAAAACGCGGGCTTTTTGCATGGATGATTAGAGTTATGTGTCAGCTATTTTCAAGACTACGAGAGTTTCAGCTGTACTGCAACCTGCGCTCCCCCACTCTATCCCACTCCGACTCGAGTAATGCTGTCTTTCAGTTTTCCCTCTATTTAGTAGCCCATACATGAACTTATTCCTGCAAAAGTTTTCAAGTTTTCTCTTGCATACTTTCCTCATAAAAGGGAACCAGGATCCCCCTTCCCCAGTACCCCATATGACTGATTTGCCGTTGATCCCGATTTTTTTCAACAGATCCTGATTTTTTTACTCTAACATCCTGATTTTTAGATTTCATAGAGTATCAGGTCTGCATATAACGATTTTGCGAAAAAGGGTAACGGGATGACAGCATTTTATTTATAGCATTGTGTCACAACACGGAATCTTTAAGGATATGTTGGCAGCGTGACTAAATAATGGCAAAACTTTCTTCGATGACTTTAGACCATTCCAACCATAAAATATAATTTAATTCAGTCTAGCATGCCATACAATTTAAAACCTTTTTTTCCCGTTGAGACGCGAACACCCCGCCCAGAATACCCCCATTGTGATGTTACAGGGGAACAAAGAAAAACAGCCTGATGCACGCACCCGCTACTGCCCTATTTCAAGTGACCAATGAACGGGCTTGGAATAGTCATGCGGGGATTTGTAGGTCACATACATTTGTCAAGGGAGTGAGGAGAAAATGGCCGGTCTCCGTGCGAAGCCACTTTGGATAGGGGGGTAGTCGTGCATTTTTCATAGCTGCCACTTTTCCGCTAAATAGCGGAAACTCCGCTTCATCTAGCTTTTCCCGCTATTTTCCTCCTTAGTCCACAGGACCGCTCGCGGTCACAAATTGCAATACTTTTTTTTTTACACGCGGAAAACACCGAACCGGAAGAGAGACGAAAACGCTGCCTGCGCATGTCCGCCCGTAGCTTTCTACTTCAATTTTTCTGTGCCTAGCGCTAGTTTCTCATATTGTGGAACAACAGTGTCAATCGAGCATCGGGACGATTGCGTGCCGAGTTGTCATTGAAAACGGCGGAAATTCGAGAGAAATTGATGCAGAATGCGTTCGGTGCGATAAAGAAATCATTCAGTACAGCAGCAAAGGTGTTGCCTCCTTGATCCAATACTACTGCTCTACATCGATGCACAAGTTTAAAGTGAAAGCAATCTTTTTATGAAACACCAGCTGGCAACAAACACTGGATTTTTAGTCACCAAACTGTGTCAAATGTTTGTTAGTGTTAGTCAACTTAGTGCCTTGTATACACCTTCGCGTGAATTTCCTCCTTTTTTGAAATTCCTGAGTGGCAGCTATGATTTTTATGATTATGTCTAAACAACTACTTGACACAGAATGTTCAAAATTTGAGGACACTATAGAGGAAAGATAGATCTCTTTCCTTCTCGACGTTGAAAATCAAGCTCCCTGTAGTTTTCGGTATACCCTATACGAAAGTGTTTCCGACGCAAAAGTATAGGTTAATTTATGTGTACAAACTTCAGCGTCTCCATACCATTAATTTGTCCAATTTTCTGAATGGTTGCCAAGTTTCATTCACACTGGTCCAGAAATAGAGCAGACCGAGTTTGAGAAAGTTAGGCTCTTCCAATCCAACCCGGTCCCAAAATTCACCTGCAAACGGGGACCAAAATTTCGCAGCGTGTGGTAGCCCGATTGACTTTGCTAAACAATGTCAGTTTCCTTGTGGTCTTTTTATTCTCCTGTTCACTGCTGTCACTCTGACATTCTTCAGTTCTTCCAGTTTTTGCAAATTTGCCGATATCCGCAAATGGAAAGATTTCTGTGAAAATTCGTGAAAAAATAATATAAAATTGTAAATAATTTTTTTAAAAAGCGAAATAAAAATTTTCTGTGATTGATAATAGTCAACAATAGCCCACCCATACCGGAAGAGTACCGGTACAAGGGAGAAAGCATGGCCTTTGATTTATATGGATTAACACAAGCAGAAAATTATGTATGCAAGGTGTGTTTTTTCTCACTTATTATCTTGTTAAATTTAGGCTTGAATAGCCAGAAATGGCATAGTTAGGACGCCCTGAAACAAAAAAAATTTCAAACATAAGGGAGGGGGGAGGGCACTGTCCCCCTTCAACCCCCTGCCAGGGCGCTGCCCGAACCCGAAAATCCTGGAAGAATGACATGTGCTGCAAGAAGCTATGATTCTTTTCTTTTTCCTTTTGCGATTTGCTTTGCTTTCTGGTTGGTTGTGTCTTCATCAGCTTGCTGATACTCCCTGAGAATATTCCTCCCTTGCCTCTTACAGGACTACCAGTAAACTGGGGAATGCCGGGGAAGTTTTTAAAATCTTTTTTCTTTGCTCCCTTGGCATTACATCACCTTCTACTCCTCTTTATTCTTCCTGCTGTATTTCTACATCAGTCTCTGTTTCTTAATATCAGCATTCCCAATCACTGCTACCTCCCATTCCGTCATCATCACTGTCCACTGACTATTTGCTCATTGTCTTGTTCCAGAACTAGTGTGCTAGCGCTAGATTTAGGTATCCAATAACACTTCATTTTGCTTTGGGCTATAGTTGGGGTTTTTTTAATCTATAGGAGAATGTGGCATGTAATGAAGCGAAAAGGTTAATGGAAGTATTTTTGATATTGGCACTTTGTGATGAACTCATTGTTTTAACAATAAGATTGCCGGGACCACCACTATTTGACTTGTTCTCTCAGGTGCCCTTCAGTCATTGGAGTCGCTGTACATAAATGACAATCCAGACTTGCACAGCCTGCCAGTTGAACTGGCCTACTGTTCCAACCTACAAATCATGTCTATAGAGAACTGTCCGCTCAGTCAGATCCCGGCGGATATTGTGGCAAGAGGGCCTTCCTTGGTCATCCAGGTAGGGGGTTTGTTCATGTACACAAAATGGCTTTTTCTATGTTTTGATGATGTCAGTATAAGAGTCAACTGTCCTGAAAAGGCTTACTTTGCAGAATGTGACTGTGGGAAAAGTGGCCAGGGCAGTCTTTACTTGAGAACATCAAAACAAAAGTGAGCGAATGCAATGTAATGCTGAAAGAGAGAGGGATATACAGTAAATTGTGTAGAGGGGACTTTACAGCCAATACACAATCATTTATAAGAACAAGTATTCTTTCATCAATCCTTTCAGTTTTAGTTTTTGTATTTTGCATTTGTTCTGAATGTGCTTCTTAATGAAATTCTTAATCTCACTGATAACTCACATCTACTTGAAGTATTTTGAAAGGGGTTCTAAGTTAATTCGGCCCACATAATGTTACAAATGGACTTAGAAAATGTATGTGTGTAATCCGTTAAAAAAACATTTAGGAAGTTGGGGGGGGGGGTGTTGTTGTCACTTGCATCTTTTTTTTTTGTAATGCTGGTCATTTAGAATTGCAACTTTCAAAATGCTTATTTGGAGCATGTGTCGAAAATATGGTTTTGTTGAAAATGGTTTGGCAAAGTTTGTCATTTGTGTAATTATATGGTCATTTTTCTCAAGGAGAAAGGGGAAATAAAATGTTTTGTATTCTTTTTCAGTACTTGAAACTCCAGAACCCTTACCAGTAAATCCACTGTGTTCTCTCGGGTGGTTGGCTCGCTGTACTAGAGGTGGAGCGTCCATGTCCTTGCTGGGGGTCCTGGCTAAAAGGGAGCTTTCTGCTCTTGGCAACGCTCCACAGAGACTGGTTTGACAGACTGGGTTGGCCTGAGAAGCCTTGAGCCATGTCCAGGCCACTCCAGTCTGTTCAACATGGCCTGTAAGACAGATGCTTCCTCTGTCTTCTGTCGCCAGCAGTCCAACCACAAGACAAAAAAAAAATTAGCATTGATGTACGCAAGCCTCAAGCCTAGCTGAGTCTTCTAAAGTACACCACCACGTTGTGCTGTTGTTGTGTTACTGCAGGTCGTGTCTATCGAGAGGATACCGGCACTTTTATGTCATTTAATCCAATGTGTTCGAAGAAATGTTTTCAATTATCGTGCGTCATTTTGTACGTGTATCAAAGGTGAAGCCTGGCCTGGCATGTTAAGAATTCATCATTTGTTCGTTCAAATTTCTTTCAGTGTTGGACTGTTTCTAAACAGGGTTTTTGCAGTTATGAAATGTTCCTTCTCTTTGAAGCTGATTGGATTAGATTTGTGGTATGTTCATGCAACATGCTGGTGGCTCTCGTAAGAAATCTGCTGTGTTGTACAAGAACCCAAATTACTCTTAACGTAACTAGGCTGGAATTAATGGACGTGTTTTATGTTACTGCCTGAGTCTGTCATATTGCACCTGGTGCTTACTTTTGTCTTGGTAAGCCTCTAATTACAGTGGTGTCCACTTAACAGCAACCTCTGCCCAACAGTAACCTATCCTCTTGTAACAGAATTTTTCTGTTTAAGTTTAAGTAACCCTTATTAACAGCAGCCTTTTCTTCTAATTAACTGACAAAAAACCTGTTTCTCATTCAAAAAACGTGAACACCAAGACTGACCAATAATTACAATGTCCATGCATCCTCCTTAACTAGTCAATACCACGACAACATGTGCTAGGGGCAAAAAATTTAGTATATGAGCACAGTTCACACCCTCCTGCCGAGGTCCACCTTCCTTCAGAGTGGAAAAATCTTGGTCGCTGTGGGTAACATGACTGCTGCGATAAAGCATCAGCTCACTTCAAAGGACAAGATCTGGTAAAACATCGGCTATTGATGCTGCCTAGGTTAAATCTATCGCTTTTTGAACTAACAACATCGTCCCATCCTGCAATTAGGATTCGTGAGCATGCGTGGGGGGGGGGGGGGGGGTAGTTTGCATTACCCCCTTCCTTCCCCCTTTGAAAATTCAGTTAGCAGCAACCTCCGCCCAAGAGCAACCTAAGCTTGCTCCCCAAGGGGGCAGCTGTTAGATGGACACCACTGTAGATGCCTTTCTTGTTTAGAATTTGTCTCAGCTGTAAAAGAATATAACCCATTTTTTTGGTAAAACAAGTTTTGACTTTTAGAGAACACAGCTGTGTAAATATGAAGTAATCAATAGATATTGAGTTGCAGCCGTGGGCTAGGTTTTGTGAAAAGTGTGTGCACACTTGTAAAAGTAAAAAATTGTCACTTGTTGTCATAAGATAAAGATTTACTGAACAACTAGTAGTTCTTTAATCTGATTCGGATGCAAAATGGTTTCACTGTATTTGAGTGTGGCCTTTGGGGGTAAAAGTAAATTTGGAACCGCATTCTCAAAATAAGTTCAAGTGTCTTTTGTGACTGTTGTCTTGGTGACCCAAATGTAGCTCCTGCTGAGAGTGGAACTTTGGAATGTGTGTGTGTGTGTGTGGGGGGGGGGGGGTGTCAAACGAGTTATGTATGGATGGGTCAAGTTTACTTTTACCCTTTTGAGTTGAAGAAATTGTCATCGCCAGTGTTCACACCATGGGGAACGCTGTTTGGCTTGGTTTGATTTGAAGGTAAATGCTGAAAGAGAAGATTATCATATAGTCGATCGGACCTCGTGTTTTTATGCCCGCTGAATTAGGAATGTAGTAATGTTGGTTACAGAGCATGCAGAACTTGTAAAATTAGGAAAGGGTCCTATAGATCTTTTTCAAATAAGCGAAATGACATTTCAAGCTGCATTAACTGTTGCTCAAGACCTAAGTGATTTTTTGGGGGTTGCTCTTCCTCTTGTGCGAAGTTCGGACCATTCATTTTGTTACAAATGCTAATTAGAAATAGTTCATTTTCATTTGAATGTCTTATAAAACTGTTTAAGCCAAAGGAATTTAATAATTGTGTGCCTACATTGTTCTTAAATTCTACAACTCTTCGTATGTGAAGACTCTTCTATTTAGAGCAATTTTCTGCTTACAGCTCATTCTGGCAACATATGCCTTTTTTTTTTTCAAATGAAAGTGGTATGGTGGCACAATGAGGTGCTTAATGTTATACAGATATTTTTTTTGTAACACGTACAACGGTGTGAGCTGTTTTGTTTAGCTGTTTGAGATTATCATGTCATGTGTTTAAAGGCTGTGATGTACAAAGATGTAGTTTGTTTCACAATGTCTGCACTTTGAGGGGTATATGGATCGTGTTTGTAAATTGTATACGAAGACAACATGCCTATGGGTGTGTTATTTGAAAGGTGAATTTTGTAGAGGCTTTATAGAAGTGAGTGCAATTGGAAACAATTTTGAGGGTTAAACAGCTGGGAGACCTGTATGACTCAAAAGTCTGCACGTTGAAGAGCCACATTTTGTGTAGACCTACTTTGGTTAATCTAATTTGACCTAGTAGTCCATTAGGGTCTGTTCCATTCTGTGCGCAAACGAAAGATCTGACCTGGCAATGCGCAGTAGCCTTTGGATCGGCAGTTTTCATCAGACGGATTCATGACCTAGAACAGCAAACATGTTTGATTTTGGAGGATTCTGGGGATTAGAAAGCTAGTATATCCTGAGAGGAAGGCTCATGAAGTTGTTGAATTTTGTTTGAGCCCAGAGTAAGCTTTTTTTTACTGTTAAATTTTGAGGACAAGGTACTGTTTTCAACAATGTGATCAATATTTACATACGGTTCTACATGACAAAGTTCCTTTTTTTTAAATGTGCCGTATTTTGTAGACACTTAAAGTTAAAATGCGCTCTCCCAAGTTTCTAATAGCTAGTTTGATACTTGTGCATGTAGCCCAGGTACCATAATCTGACCCAAAATTGTCCAGTTCCGAAAGGTTCCACTCCCCTAAAAGTATTATGAAGGTCAGCATTCTCCTTTTCTAACATTACAAGTGGAGGCTTTTCGGAGGTAAACCTTTGTTTGGCCCTCTACAAGTGTTTTCATTGTTTAAGTCAATTGCATTGCAAGTTAAGACAACAATATTTCTTTTCTGATACAACTAGCTTTTCACCACAAATTTTATATAAAAGTTTTGTAACTTTGTTGACTGGAATCAGAAAGTTTTGCTTTAACCCCTTTGTTGCCTTATGAAGAACATGGTACATCATGAAAATGTGTAAGTTTTAGCTTTGTGCCCTACCATGGATGATACAAAAGTAGGCAAAATTTGCCGCTCCTAGTTGTGTATAAGGCATTAACATCATGTATGTCCCTCTAATCATCTGACTCAAATTTTTCTATATGGAGATTTAGCCACTAGCACATTGTGGATTCCTTTTGGGGAATAAAAAATGGGCATATGAGTACCAAATTTGCTTGTATTATTTTACTGCAAGGTTTGCAAGTGATTGATAAACACAGGTCTAGTCTTACAAATTAAAGTTCTCTTGCAAAATTTAAACACCAAAATGACGGGGGGGAAATCTAGCAAATTTCACTTTTTGACCTAGATGGGCTAGTTGTTTGAAATTATGGTTTTTTTTGGAAATAAGGGTATGAAGAAGGTGACACAATTGAAGACTTGGGGTCAGAATATGGGAGGACCAGAACCAGACAGCAAGTTTTTACACTGACACTGAGACTGACTAGACTGCTGCCTTGGCTAACAAGCTAAGTCGAAGATAAATGCTGACAGTAGGAACTGGCACCACCTGGCAACGAAGGGGTTTGCTGGGAGCATGGTGATCCAGAAGTTGTTATGATTTAGAAAGTGTTCACTATTGAAGCTGGAGCCCTAGAGTATGTACGTGTGTGTAAGTTGCAGGGTTTTTTCTCGCAATGCATGAGACTGCTGTACTAGTTCTGTTACTGTTATTATGTCTCCAGAAAACTCTTAGTTTAAAAGGGTGCACAAAAAGTCTTTTTCTGTGAAAGCCTAGAGTGTGAAACAGTTTGTGTGCTTTGATGTGTTTTGCACTGTGTGGTTGGTGAGAGGGGGACGCTGCTGCTGTTGCGAGTGTCCACTTGTGATACAACATTTGACCTCCTTAGCCTCGGGTCTCGGTTGTGATGGTAAATAGTAGTGTTGTATTTTCAGTTCATTGGTCTTATGGACCTTGCATATTATTCAGACTCACGTTAGCATTAACTCCGTTTAACTAAATAAATAATTGCTGCTCCAATTCCTTTTCTCAACAGTGAAAAGCATTTTTTTTTAAATGAACTCTGTGCTTTAAAGAATGAGAGAGGAAAGAATATGTTGAAGGAGAGGAACAAAACATTGTATTTTTTTTTCTTTGTTTTTGTTTTTGTTTTGTTTTTTTGAAGGGTTGATTATGTATTCTGCATCATTATTTCATGTTTCCTGTCTATTCTGTGACTAAACTGCTCTTAAAATAGAACTGGGAATTGAAGAAAACTAATGAATTTATCATAACAAAGATATAAAGGCATCTCGCTTTATAAGGTGTCCGTTTCTTTGTTATCATGACTATGACATTTCATGCATGACAAAGGACTAGCTCTCACATACTTTGGTGAGAAGTCAAGTGGAATGTTAATTAGAAATGGTGTTGTTAAAGTTATAATAAATTTTTGTCTAGTTTTCATTACAAATCAGGTAATGTCCTATTTCCATTCCTATCCAAAATGACAATTCAGATCACGCACAAAAATCTTTCTGTTATTGGGAAGTGAAGGGTGACAACATGATCACATGTGATTGTCTTTTATCCACATTGCGTCTTTAAAATTTTGTATGTCCGTCCTTGGGAAGATGCTGCCGTTTTTCAGTGCATTTACCAAATTCTTACTGTTCAGTGTTTACCCACCTTGCTTTGTTTTTTTTCTTTTTCTTCTCCCTTCCTTCCCCTCTGCCCCCCCCCAAACCCCCTGAGAACACTTGGATTGCAATCATTTTTTAAATAGGAAGTCTCAGACTGATTTCATATCAGGGCCGGTGTGGAACTAGCCAGAAATGTTCAACTGCATTTAGTAGATGTTCTTTTTGTTTGGTGCTTTTCTTTCTGAAATGTAGACCTGAACTTTTGTCTTCATTTTTTCAAATGTTCTGGTCCCTCGTGTGTGTTCCCTGCCAATGGTCCCCCGTGTCTATTCCCTGCTGAGTGCTTCTGTGTGAAGGTGCCATCAGTCTCTGCAAGCTGCTTTTGGGTGTGGACCTAGTAGGTGTTTCACAAAAAAAAAATTTATTTTTAATTTTTTTTCTTTTCTTTATCCTTACTTGACTGCACTGCATAATATGTGTGAGTGAATGTATCTGCATCGTTGTTGTGAATTTTAGTTTTTTGTAACACTTGCCATGGGGGTGATTCTAGCATAGAAAATTAGACATAAAGGTTTGCAGTATAAGTTATGGTGAGTTAAAGATGCAGACTGGTTGTATTGACTTACTTTGAAAAGGAGATTTGAAATAACCTTTGCATGTTTCTCTCATTAATGAACCCAGAAAGAAGTTTTACCTCTCAAAATGTGTGGTATTCACCAAACCGTTTTTTAAGCTTTTGAAACAGTTTCAAGCATTGGTGTCTGGATGAGTATACGGTTTATTAATGTCGCTGACAAAGGTTGGTGTACCCTACAAGTAACCCGTGATATTCAGAGTTTTTTTAAAATGTGATGCTGGGTTTTTGTATTTACCTGAAAAAATTATGAAATGAACCTATCAGTAAATTTTGAGGTAACAAGTTGTCATGTAGCTTTTGCCTTTTCTTCTCGATAGTTCAATAGTGGTATATTGGAATTGCCAAATGGCTGGTTGCTCTTCTTAATGTCTCTGTCAGAAATGAAAATTTATTTGTGGATGTGAATTGCTTGGGCTCTAAATATATTGGTATCCATACTGTGAGTCAGAGAAGCACTTACATAGGTCTTGTTGGTCTGACGGCAAGTGCGCTGGGCTGCTTACATATGTACCTCAGATAGTGGCCGCCAAAACTACAGTGTTCCCCTTCCTACCACTTTCTTTTGTATTTTAACTCCCGGATTGAATGTGTTGGTTTTTGCTTTTGTCATGGTTGGAGATTAGGGAACCCTTTGCTTAACTTCTGAGATAGTGCCTCCTGCTAATTTATGTGCTATAGGATAACAACACTTGTACTGTTATATTTCTGGTCTGTGTGTCAACTCACGTATAAGCTTTGTCCTTGAAGTGAAATGGAAGTGTGATGACTCTTTTTAGATTTGCTGTAGCATTTCTGTTGTGTTGAGACTGGAGTTTTAAGTTTTTTTTGGTTTTTTTTTACAACTCTACCATTCCTTGCTAGGTGGTATGCAGGCTAATTTTTCTTTATATGAAGACAGTGAAATTCTGTGTTATCTTTAATAAGCAGAAAAAGGTGTTTTGAGAAGACCGTTCCCTTCTGTTTTTGTTTCTTTGGGGAAAAAAGTCTAATGTTGTTATTGTTTTGTTTCTTTTTAATGGAACATCACTGGCCACTGTATTCTCCTGAATGATCAGTTGGTCTTATCACGGTTGCCACACTTCCATTTCACTTTGTTGCTGAATCAGAAACTCTGCTGGAGCTCTGATGGTGGTACTTTATCTTCTTTCTTCCTTTATGTCATCCAAAATGCAAGTTTCTCTCTCAGTGTTTTCTGGTTAAAATGTAGGTAAAAGAGATAACCCCCATTGGTAGGGGTGTGAATTTTGTTGAATCTAGTTCTGTATTTTTGTGAATTCCGCTAGTTCAGATGCACTTTAAGAAAATCACATCAACCTTGTTGTAATCTATTAAATGCTGATATAGGGGAAAAAAACACACACACAAAAAATGTATTACAGTGACTACCAAGTTGGAGAAGGAAACTATCAGTTTGGAGTTGTCTGGCAATTTTATGATCCCTCACGAAGACAAAGTCTCTGTCATCAATCTCACAGGGAGAACTTTGCTGTATCGTAGAACTGTTGCACAGAGATGTTGCTTTTGTTCTCTGTATTTCTAGGTGCTGGTTTTCTTGAGAGAGTTGTAATGCCACTCTGTTTGTTGACTGATTTTGTTGACTGTGTTTCTTGATCTAGTATGTTGACCATTATGTGATTATTTGCCTTTTTTTTTGGAAGGGGGGGTTTTGTATTGTAGCTTCTATAATTTGTGCCATACTTTTGTGAGGATGCAAGAAAACATTTTGTGATGGCTAGCTGAAATCTTTTCTAAGTTCACTGTTGGTAATATCTCCTTTTGTTTCTGGTTGTTGTTTTTTTGTTTTTGTTTTTTTTGGCTATCATTGATCATAATTTCATGTTTTTGAAACGTCTTGGAGCATTATCTCTTTTTGAATGTCAAGATCTTTTGTGAAATCTGAGATGAATGTTGTGGTTTCTTTTCGTTTTGTTGTATGATTTCATGTTCCTTACAATTAATCTCTAGCCTTGCTGGCAGAACTATTTGTCATGCAATGTAGCCAACATGTGAACTCTTAGTTTCGAACTTGCAAATGTAAACATCTGAGCTCACCCATTAATACTACGCAGTATACACACATCTTTTTATAGTGTATTTAGGGCAAGAATCAAGAATGGGTGGTGGTGGTGTGTGTGTGTGGGGGGGGGGGGGGGGGAGTTGTGTTGTGTTGTAGGCCTACTTGTCAGCTAAGGCTTCCTTCTGGCAAGTAATGTCAATCTTACTAATACTACACACTTTATTATCGTATGATAAGACTGAATGACACATCCAGTTAAAATCAAGTATAAAGTCAATGAATTTTGCCAAGTTGGTACTTTTCAATGGAGAAGAGAACACACTTTTTATGGCTATCTTAAAGGAGGGGGGGTGGGTGGTGGTTCTATTGCATTTTTTTTTCGATTTGAGTGGTTTTGTGACTTGAAGCTCTGATTTGAGCCGCATTTTGACGAAGTATTTTATGGTCCTCTCTCTTACATTGTCAAATACAAAATAATGGTGACATTGGTTATTTATTGCCATCAATTTCTCTTTTCTTTTTAAAGAAGGATAGAAGTGAGTTGTATGGGAGGTAGGGCGCTGCGACAAATTGTTTTTTCCCTTAGTTAGACAATGCTTTTCCGTGAGTGGAAGGGCTGCTACAGATTTACGAGTAGTGCACATCATAATACTGTAATACAAAAAGGTGGCTTGTTTACATGTTTTTGAGGGGGGTTTTTCCTTCTGAACAGCAGTCTTATACACACACAGGGCTTGCTGTGGGAGGAAAAAAAATTGAGTCTTGACTGAAGTTATGAAGGGACTGAGTGTAACCCAATGTATTACACTTAACAGTGATTGTGGGTCTGAAGTAACTTTTTCACCTTAAGTTTGTTTTCGTGATGCTTTCAGTATCTTTATCTATTGGATTTTCTGTGCATGGCTTTGCCTTTTAGTAATAATAATAATGATTTAATGAGAATAATAATAGTGATAAATGCCTTTAGTACCATTTTGTTGAAAACAAAATAATAATGACAATAAAATGCTTGTATCACGTTGTTGTTTTTTAAACAAGCTCATACTTTGGAGTGTACAATTAGAACACAAATAGAATTCTCAGAGGAAAAGGGTGGTGAAAGCAGTACAGCAATGTCAGTTAAAAGCACTTTTCTCTCTTTAAGGCAGTCAATACCATGACATTCTGCCAAGACATTAGGTGAAGCTGTAGAGACTTGTCTACAGCGCAGAGCTGCGTCTACTCCGTAGAGTTTATCTCCTATTTTCCCGAATAACTCATGCTGCAGTGTTGCTGGTCAGATTGTCTTGTATGGTACTTAAGATGTACAATTGTAATGCCTTGTGGACATAATGAGACATTTTCTCTCATGCTGTGATTTTTTAGATTTTAAGAAGATCAGTATTTTCTATTGCATATTGTTTACGATTTTGTTCTGTGAACCAGTGCAGTTTTTTTTTTTTTTTTTTAATTAAGCAGTTTGCCAAAATGTGTGCTTCTGATGCAGTGAGAAATGAAAATTCAAAATGCCTTGTTTTTTTGTTTTTTTTTACTCAATGGCATTAAATTTTGTGTCCTGAAAGTACCATCTCTATAAATGGAAGCTTTAAAAATAATTGGCCTAGTGCGGTCTTTGTGCTCCATTATGGTATATTCCTGGATAGTGAGGATTTGATGCTGATCTAGTTCATGGGGGGTAAATGTTGCCTTTTGAGGCCTCTTGAGGACAAAGATGAACATTATGTTATTCTTTTGTTAAAATTCACCTTGGACCAAAACAGGTGTCTATTGTCCTGACTTTTGCCTTCTTACTACAGCCAAATCATGTTTTCTCGATCCAAACCATGCTTAGCGGTAACGGACATTTCACTGTTATTAAGTTCTGATCGAATCTTACTCTCTTTGTTCATTATCCCGGGACTCGAAAATGACTTGGTATCTAGAGTCCACTCAAGATAGTTCTTAGATCCAGATGAATCTATTTGACTTGCCACAGACAGAGAGAACTAGAATTCTGTTTCAAGGTGCAGATCATACCAGTAGTTTTAAACAGAAATGCAGCAACAGCAGCGGCAAAATTTTTTAAAACTTAAAAAGAAATTGAGTGCCGATCAAAATACAATAATTCGATGAATTGAAATGTATTTTGTTACTGAAACAAGCGGGCTAACCTGCTAACCAGATTTTTGTTGTTGGTTTAATGGTTATTTTAAAAGTTGCTAAAATGGCTGGCCTCGCTGTTAACCCTTTCCGTACATTGTGTTTTACTATCGTATCCATACGACGTGGGGGACTCTGTGCCCCAATTTCCAAAGAGGAAATTTACTCGTTAATCCGATCTGTACACTTTGCATAGCAGTCTGTCAAAATGATTTTTGGAGAAATACTGAAAGTTTCAAAGAGATTTTCGTACTAGAAGTATTCTAAAATGTGAAGGATACAACCCCGGGTTTACAAAATGACCCCAGGGCGTACAGATATGGTTAAAGTGGATAGAAAAAGAGGACAAGTTTTGAAAAGTTGCACATTTCTGATGAGTGCAATAGAAGAATAATGTACGAGTTGAAATGGGGGTAAGAAAGTGTGGTCTTGATGTTATATTGTCCCAATGATGTGACAGCAGTGCTTATTGTGCAGGCTGATGAGTTTCACCACTGCTCCTTTTGAATATTATGTTGATAATTACTTTTACTGTTGGTAATAGTAATGCTACCTGGGTTGTTCAGCAATAAAGTTCAAATGCTTTTCCTGATTAGAAAAAAAACTAATGCTGATTTATAGCAGAAGGTTTTGAAGACAGTCAAAGAAAAATCTTGTAATTTTTTCTTATTGTGCACATGTAAATCTATTCTTTGTTTGAACAGTTCATTGTGTCCAACATACAACTCTTGTGTAGAGGCGTGTTTAAAAAAAAAAGTCATTTACTGTTGCTCGCTCATGTCAAACTGTTGGGGCGGACAGATAGTTGAGATAGTTCATTTCAATTATTTAATTTGGGGGTGGGGGTTTGTTGTTTACTAGGTATCAACTAGTCATAGTGGGGTTGTTTTTTTGCTGAGGCTCACAGTTTGTCAAGGATCCTGCTATTTCAAAAATTTCAGGCAATATCATCTATTATAGTCATTTTAAAAGATCTCTTTTAATGATAGTGTTAAAGTAAATGCAGGCAGTTTTGTGCAGCTGTTGGTTTGGCAAGCCCAGTGAGGTGTGTGGATGGGAAGGAATTGGGGAGACGTGCTGGGTGGACCAAGCTGTAGAAGTGCTCATGTAATAGTAATACAGTCTCATGTTCTGGAACTTTTTTCTCTTCTGGTTTGGGGGTTTTGGTTGCTGAAGAAAAAAAATACCCAGTTGATTTTTCAACTTTTCATTTGTCTCCTTGTGTGCTCATGGTAGAAGGAATCAAGAAACCTGGTCTTTTTAGAACTGACTTATGCTAATAATGAACTTTTGTATATAGTTTGCGTTCATGAAAAGCTTGGCTGAAAGCTTTGCTTTCCATGCTTGTATGATGATGTGTTCTATTTCCTTGTATGGGTGTTTGTGTGTGTAAATGTAAGAAGAAAAAAGCATGGGTTGTGATTGATTGATTGAGAGTTTTGATTGCGGGTATGTTTGAAGTGTCGGTTGTCACAAGTGAGATTGTTTTCTTCCCCCCCACCCCTCTTCAAAATTACTGATGAAGATGTTTTTTCTTGTAGAGTCCCAAGTTGTGGCCTCTTGTGGTAAATAAGACGTGCAATCTATTTTACTGCCCACATTTGATTGTCTTTTTTTCCCCCTCTGCCTTTGTCTAGTATGTGTATGAAGTTCCACTGTAAGTGACAATGTCTCTTTTCCTTCACCCCATCCCTCCTCCCCAAAATGTCCCTCTTGTAAATAAATTCTAAACATTGCTGAGTATGATCATCGTGTGGTCTTGTCTTCGTTTCCTCTCTGTTTCCTCTGATCATGATGCAGTGCATGAGTTTCACTTTGCATTACAGAATTCTTTTATTCATTGGGTCATGATGATTGAGAAAAGTAAAAGTGGCAACAGACTGTACTAATGCACAATTTTTGCCTCTGTTTCTTTGATTTTGTGTTGATATTGTATTTGTTGATTGAGTAGTGCACCTCCCTGGTGGCTCCTCTTCACATTGTCTGGTGCTGGGATACTGTTAGTAGTGTATGGTTGGCGGCGGGTGCTCATATTGATGTGGTTTGCTACTTGTTTCATATCAAACACCCTTTTCTCTCCTCCTCCTTTTTTGTATTTGTTATTCTCTAAGCTTCGCACTTATATGTGAGGTATCGTGGTGGAATCAAGCGCTCGTCAAAATAATGAAATCGAAGAATAGGGTATTTTTCTACCAGTTTGGCAATTTTTATAGGAATTGGGGGGGGGGGGGGGGCTAAACACCATTTTATGTTCATGTGAGGACACATTTTCATGTGAATTTACAGAAAAACCTTGTTTAAAGGCATAAAATATGTAATTTTCAGTTTTCAAGAACCCTTAAGCGATTGAAGTTATCAAACTTTGGTGGCCATTTTCTCGTCAATTTAACCTCTGACACCAGGCTACCCCACCTTCTTCAATCACAAATGTCTCGACTTTCATTCAAGCTAGGTGAATATTTTTTTCATTGGAAGCAAGGAAAAAGAATAAGCTTTCAGATGATATCAATAACTCTACATACCCAAAAATTGACAAGCGCCTGATACCACCACGTTGTGACACATATGACCTTATTGTGTTGCAAGTGCTGTAATACTCTAACTAAAACAACTCTTCCCCCCCCCCCCAAAAGAAAACTGGTTAGGACTGGCAAGTTCTGCCTCTGCACTGTTCCTCTTGATGTTTCTATTATTCTGTTGTCTTGTCTGGTATTCCTCCCAGCACTAAAACTAAATGAGCATTATCATGACAACATGCTTGTCTTTGCTTGCACTAAACAGTCTGTGGTGTAGGGTAGAGTGCCCTAACTTCGACTGATGGAGTTCGTGGGCTGCTGTTTTGCTGTAGAACTCGCCAACCAATTGGGCTAAGCCTTTCAGATAACATCTACAGCAATGAGACACATCTGATTGGTTTAGAGCAAAAATATTATTGCCTTATAGGACTTGTTTTTTACTGCATGAACTTGAATGTGACGGGTACGTTTCCCTAACTTCAACCGACAGTTCCCTAACTTCGACCGATGTCAAAGCCTAACTTCGACCGTTTGTCCTAACATTGACCGGTAAGATCCAAACCTTTGATTTTTACCAAATTTTTGCCGAGGATCTGGGCTAGGCTATGCCGACTACTTCTCTTTTCTTAGACCACTTCTTTTTCTTATAGGGCCTATAAGCTCACTGATACTAAGGTCTCATCACTAGTCCAGCCTTTCAATAACATCATCAACAAAGCAGCAGCAGCCCCTTGACATCTTCATCACCCCCCCCCCCAAACTGAATTCCTCTTCCTCGTCTCTCTCATGCTCCTCCTCATCATTATCATCTTCATCACCACCACCATCATCAAAAAAACCCCATCAGTCATAGCACAACCACCAAAATTTCATCAACATCATTATCAGCAGCAGCAGCAGCAGCAGCAGCAACAACAGCAATAGCACAAGCAGTAGCTTTATTATTATCCTTATCACCACGTTGGGATGTCTTGCGGTCGAAGTTAGGAATAACACAAAAATCCTATTCCTAACTTCTACCACTTTGTTTTTCCAGTCTCGCTGACTTTAAAAGCAAGGATTAATGCTTTTACTTTTATTATCATGTAAACTGAGAGAAATGATTACTAAGCTGGAAAAATCAATCCTTTCATTAAAATAAACTTACTTTTTCGGCTTTTCTTTCAAGTACTGATAGTACTGATAGCTGCCAAATTATGGGGTCTGCCCAAAAACGCGCTACCTTGAAAAACGAAATCACGGTGATTTGACGTACATTACTCGCAGGAAAATACGCCTAGCAAAGTCTACCTCCCATGCTGGTGATCACATATCTCCCCGACATGACTTGCCAGGATTTTAATAGAAAGCAAGACTAATTTTCTGAAAACTAATACATGTAGCTTTTAACTGTTGGGGGTGTACGAATGGTTGAAGATAGGCATCGGTCGAAATTAGGACACCCTAACCTAGTGGTTGAACACTTCACGAGGGTACACAGAAGACCAGAGTTCTATTCTTGTGTGGGGAGAATTTTTATGAGTATCTCGGTCTTTCTGCTTGGATAATGTAACCCTCTCAGCCTGTGGATAGTTGGAGGATGATCTTGTGTGGTTTGCTCCTTCTTTCCTATCAAACATCTATCATCCTTATCTTCCCTCCTTTCCTATCAAACATCTATTGTCCTTATCTTCCCTCCTTTCCTATCAAACATCTATCATCCTTATCTTCCCTCCTTTCCTATCAAACATCTATTGTCCTTGTCTCTCCTCCTTTTTTGTTACTCTCTTGTAACACCTCTAATCTGTACATAAAAATTTTTATTTTTTTTAAAATAGGGTGCCACATTGGGTACAAATGACCAAAAGTTTTGCTATCAACAACCCATTAATATCATGATTTCTGCATAGGATGATTCTTATATCCACCCTCAAAACATTGCGAAAGTCTGTATACCCAGCAGTTGAAGGTAATCAACAAATATTGAGCGCTGTGCCGCCCCTTACCGAAAACCCATACAAACCAAAGAAAATCTTGTGGTCCTAAAGATTTTAATCTAAGCGGATTCCTCTGTAACCATACTAATACTATATCATACACGATATGTTGTAACTTTAGGAGTAATACATGCATTAATAGTTGATGTCCTCATTTTTAACCAAATGCCCCACAAGGACAGACAAATTCTGTTTTTTCTATTATTTTTTAATATATTTTTTATTCATTAATGCCCAAAGAGCTCACATTATTATTCTTGACAAATTTTCAGCATTCCAATTACAAAATAAAATACCAGTCACATGTTCACGTACATCCTTTGTAATTTATCATTAAAACAAGGTATGATATATATGAAGTTAAAAACATTAACAAAGCATTTCATACAGTCAATGTCCTCAATAAAGATGATGAGAGTAGAAAATTACAAGAAAAAAGAGCAATCAAAAAGTCTTCATGACTGTTGCAGTATGCAAACCATGGTCAAATGAAACGGCCACATGAACTTTGCCTCAGGTATATCACTGCATTAGACTTGACACTTTATCATCCTGCAAATAAGAATTTGTTTGAGTAGAGTAAGCATATTGATACAATAGTGGTCAATCAAAGCTGGAAAAGGGCAAGACAGAATGCAAAAAAACAGGGAGAGTAAGGAAATAGGCATCCTCCAACCATCCCACTGTAAGTTAAAGTTAAAATAAAATCAAGTTACAAACACTGAATCATAAGTGTTCTTTCGAAAAATGTATTTTTTTAAAAATGGTAAGCTTGTAAATATTACACAAATGATAAGTCTGCAAAATCCTGTTGGTCTTCAGTATCTGTAAACTACATTCTATCTAGATGGCAAAAATGGAAAAAAGCTCCCCCCCAAAAAAAAAAATTAATTAATTGCTAAGAAAATAAAAGAACGAATGAGCATGAAGAAACAAGAGTAACAAGATAACTTTAAAAATTACAAAAAAGACAAGCACACAAAAAGAATCATTCAAACTTGCATAAAGTAAAAAGAATCCCAACTAGGCAGCTTCACGTAAGACACTCACATACCGTTCTTCAAAGTGCTAAACAGAGCAGCACAAACAGATTTTCATTAAGCATAGCACCGTGTACATCTTATACAAGACTAGACGCCATTTCATCTCTGTAGATCTAAGCGTGCTATAGCATATTATTACAGCATGCACTTTATGTAGCCTACTTTGTAGCAAGAAGCATCAAACAAAGAGGCAAGTAACAGCAAAGCTCTCACGTCTTGTGTAACATCTCCTTGGACAACAGATAAAATGGTGGGTAAATTAGAAACCAGACACATCAGCCAGAGACAGATACTGACCATGGCACCAACCTCACTTTACTGGATGTAATAGATCTCTAGATATTTTATACCCACACTGACACACTGAAAATCCATTACGAGGCTGGTGGCTTCGAGTGGGCCTGTCTGGGTCTATCCCAACTTGGTGGAATTCAGCAGACAGGCAAAGACACAATATAAAAAACTACCCCGTACCACAACCAAACCCACATCTTCTGCATACAACCATAAAGAGCCTAACCATTCCACCTCAGACGCTGGTACCACCAGATAAAGTAAGTTTGAACATTTGCAAAAGGTGTGTCAGCAAACAGCAATCAGACAACTACAATAAACAACATACTGACTGCTTGATGTAAGACTCAGCCACATGCCATTTGGAAAAGTGATGTGGTATGATGGAGTCTTATGATTAGCAGTTCATACATTTTCTAGAAAATATACTCTCCAAACGTCAGAGACACAACTTGTTGCTTAGAAGCAGTTACAATAAAGCCCTTTACTTGGGATGGGAAGACAAGAAAAAATAAAATGAGAATACAAAATTGAAGAAACTTTCACAAGTACAAGAAAGATGGTTGTTTTGTTTTTTTAAATGGAACGTACTGAGTAAAGTATAGGAGCCATTCTTTGGACCTGACAAGACGGAATCTTTAAAAAAGCAATATTTAAAATAAGATTTTAAAAGTTGGCAAAATAGTTTTTTTGTTTATAAGTCAGCAAAGCATTGGCTGCATTCAGCCTGGAAGAGATCAAGATAAACTATCAAAATATTAGGAGAAATGGAAGGGGCAAACCACACAACAAAGCCTACAAAACACCCGCTTGTTTATATTAAAGAAAACCACAACACAAAGTTCTCTATTGCACTAATCCAGAAACATCTCCTCCTGCAGTTTGCCTACTTCTAAACTCAAAAACATTCCTGTAAATAAAGACAAAAGAAATTAGCATTAGCAGGGGACAATTAGTGTCAAGGAATGTATCAATTCTCAGCAAATATCAAATTTAAAGTTAGAGCAAAGATGATAAGAATGAAAGCCGGCAACATTCATTTTCAAAACAGAAACATCAACCGGCTCCAGAAAAAAGTGCAAATGAAAAGACAATCAACACAAAGACATGTGGATAACTTGAGAACGACAGATGTACGAGTACGCCATTGGCTGATATTTATAGTAACAGCCATCTTGTTTGACGTCATTGAGGGATTCCCACTTTGTGGTCGTTCACGGTGGCAACACGACAGATTTTTTTCCCCCATCCCCTCCAGCATTTAATGTCGTGACTTTGATGGATTTAAAAAACATACAATTGAAAAAAAAAATCTGTGGCCGAACCGAGGCTCGAACTTGGACTTTCTGCTTTGGAGACAAGCGCACTAACCACTCCGCCACCACGCCACTGTAAGCTACAGGCTTTGAAAATACTGCAATAGTACTTTGCGGTTGTGTTGCCACCGTGAACGACAACAAAGTGGGAATCCCTCAATGACGTCAAACAAGAAGGCTGTTACTATAAATATCGGCCAATGGCGTACATCTGTCGTTCTCAAGTTATCCGTATGTAGAACACAAAGTGATCACAGGGCAAATAACTGAACATTCCAGTCATCCATCACAGTAAACAAAATCTAGAAGAAGAAAAAATGCAAGACAAGGGCATAAAAATATACTAATAAAAACTGTTGAACAACTTACACTAATGCATACCGCATTCACAGCAGCACTTGAATTCTCATTTCCTTTCAACTGTCTTGTTTTCTTCCAAAAAAATTAACTAAAAACACTCTCATTGTCATCATCAATCAAAGCCAAAACCCGCCAAAAGTTCAGTGCTTTTACGACAGAACAAGCAAAAAAGTAAAAAATGCTAGAAATTCACATTACAAGACTAATCATCCATCAATGTGCTTAAGTTTAACAAGGAAAATAGTAAAGAGTAGCAGTTCCTAAACAGCATATAAGACGGACCCTGAAACAAATCAAAACAACAGAAGTTGTCATTCAGAACTGGATAGGCTGACAACAAGCAGAAGCTCGCTGTTCCAAATTTTTCGAAGGAATAGTGTGCTCTCAACCAGTAACAAGCGTGAGTTGAAATATTCAAAGAACACTATCTAAAAAATAGAATTTAAATAATGGAACACAATCAAATGTGACTTTTTAAAAACAAGCCATGCACACACATGTGCGCTAACACAAACACACACACACTAAAGAAGCACTTGTCAGAACCCCTCATGAGAACACACAGATACTATATCACATCCCTGAACATCCCAAATTCAACATTCAACAGTTTTGACTTTATTATCACACAGAGAACCGATCCCCATGTGCTTAGACCTAGCTCTCTCCCTGAGAAAATGTACACCTCCCTTACAAAAGTAATTCATCTCATGAAGACAAAAGTCTGAATTATTTTTTTTTAAACCCGCTCAACTTACACTCACACAAAGATTTTACACAAACGCAGGGACTCTGCTACCTATGGGCTCATTTCTCTAAACAGAGGGATTACTTAAGCTCTTTTGCATGCTATACAGCAGAACCAGGTTAATATCAAGACTGTCGACTTTCAGAAATTCAGGACATTATCTAAACTTTCCTTTAATCTGACTCAACATTTTCCACCTTCAATTTGATGCCAGAGCGAAAGCATGTCAAAGTTTTATTTGAAATCAATTGTAGAATGGACAGCCGTGGAATTGCACAATTGAAACAAAATGTTGCAAAATTGGCAATGGAATTATGATTCTTTTAAAAATCTTTTTCTTGTCTTAATTAACGTTCACCTTTTGTTTACAAAACTAAGAACTGAGGCCAGCTGGATTCCCTCTCTGTGCAACATACAACACTTTGACACACCTGGTTCAGTATTTTTTTAAAACAAGAAAAAGAACAGGTGAGACGACTTTAAACTAGACAACCGAGTTGCATCTGAAAATAACCACTATCCTAACGTTTAAAAAATGTTTTCCCCCCAAAACTATGATATTGTCTAAAATTTCTGAAAACCGAGTCAACATTAAAATTGCATTCTACCGATATGTCACAGATTATATAATGTTTTCACGTATAATGTTCAATTAAGCACCTCAGAGAGACGGCAGACACACAAGGCATACATATTATACAAAAGTGTTAGTTGGGCTACCAACAGCAAGCGTTACAAGGAAATAATCAAGCTGAGGGTATGAAGGGTAAATATATATTTATATATATATATATATATACAAGGCGGTGCATAGCCAATTAAATATACAGAAATACTGCCTTGATATTAGTGAGAGGGCATAAACCTCAGTTCCATTGTGTAGTGATAAGTCTTGACTTTTCCACCATCATGTCATAACATAAACAATCAACTGGTAGAGAAAACAGCTCAAACCCTATTGAAGGCAGAAAAGCTAACAATGATTTTAGAGAAAATGAAAAGCATTGAGTGAGTGTGACAGAGGAAAGCACATTGACTGTAAAGGCAAGGAACCTCACATAGGACCTTCTTCTTTTCTTCTCCTCCCTGGAAAAGAATAATGAGTCGCTTCGATTACAAGTCAAAGGTGGAAGTACTTCAAGGAAGGATCAGATATTATATCAAAGAAGACCAGGGGGCAAAAAGCTGTTGGTGGACTGTCGTCTTATCTCATCTTTTTGTACAATTTTCCCTTACTCCAGGACCAAGTTTTGTTGACGATGTGTTAGGTAAAAGCTGATCCAGCTGTCCCTACCCTGTACCTTACTGACCAAAACAGTGTCCAAGCAGGCTATGATTCAAGGGACATAACTAAATACATCCATTCACTTTGTTCACACAATGTTATAGCCTCACAACTGACTTGGTTGGTGAGGAGGGAGGAAGAAAGAGATTCAGCCCACTCTGTCTTCGTTTTTTAGTTTTAGTAAGATTTTACGGCACTCGCAACTGCATACGGTCATATGGGCGCCAAGGGGTGGATGTCAAAAGAGAAGTCCAAACGGGGAATCAAGCTTACTCTGCTCACCTCTCTAGCCTAAGTCTGCTTCAACTATGTCTGTGACATCAAAATTTTGAAATCTTCCACTTTCTTCTCTTCAAATTATTCCATATATCTGGAATCCCATTGCAACTAGGTAAACGAATTTTCCAAAGAAGCAAAAATTGTTCGATTCCCAACAAGTTTTACGAGGAGATATACCTAACAAGCGACTCATTTCATGACATTACAATACATATATCTGAACATCCAACAAGGTAAACAGAGAGTAGCTGGAGAAAAACACGAAGAAAAGAAAGGGAGGGGGGGAGGGGTCACGGTGTTTCTATAGTGCGTCTCGGTCACGTCTTGTTGATAGACCAGTCGTATTTCTTGTACTGCAGCGCTACAGGGCCCATCTTCTCCAGCTTGAGGATAAGGATGCTGCAGCGGTCGTGCTCAGACTGGCTCAGGTACGGCATCATCCATCTGAGGAAGAAATTATAAACTTTTAAAATGCTGAAAACAAAGTTTTTAACCCTAACTCTGCAATAATGACAAACTTTTAAAAAGCTGAAAGAAAGCAAAGATTTTAAGTCCAAACTCTGCAATAATGATAAACTTTTAAAAATTTAAATACTGAAAGCAAAGTTTTAACACTCACCCTCTGCAACAATGGCAAATTTGTTTAATGCTGAAAGTAAATTTTTACAATCAAACTATGCAAAATATCCTGTAATAATAGTGTCTCCCTATGGGCAGTATCTGCAGTGGATAACATTAGAGAACATTTAGGGGGAAAAAATATAAAGAGCTGGGTTGCAGGTTGAAATCTTGACATATATATTTGAGATTTTGTTCTTATTCTTCTGCTCAACTACTTCAATAATGGCAACTTAAGTTTTGGTCTCAATTGTAATACACATTCTATCACTTGAATTGAGACTAGTCAAAATTGAAAACAGTAAACTTCACTGTACTGTTCCCAAGACTGTTAGTCATTCTGGGACTGGTGGTTAAGCGGCACGTCAAAGTTCAAGTAGGAGGAGGATGAGGAGGAATAAGAGAAGGTGGAGCAAAAAGAAGAAAAAAGAAAGACAAAGAAAAAGGTTGAGGGGAGGAAGAGAGGCAGATTTCCCCAAATGAGAACCAAACTCCCAACATTTGAGGTCAACATCATTTAAAAGGCTAACCATAACATCACAGACATCGGTTACTTTAACAGGGAGAAAACCAAAACAAACTTTATTGACGTCCTGACCCCTCCAACCCCCCCCCCAAACACCTTTTCACTTCCCCACTCCCTCTTGTTTTATAATAGACCTGCGTAAAACCAAGACAATAATAAAGCAATAACACATCACAAACAGAAATCACTGACAACAGCAAATATAATAAAAGGCGATGGGGATGGAGGGAGGGTGGGGGGAGCTCTGCTGTAAGCTGACAAGATGCCTTTTTTTCTTCAAAGCAGTTTTGAGAAAAAGAGGTATTTTGTCAGCGTAACCATTTAAAAATAGAGTGATTCCCAAATTTGAATTCTAATTTATCAAAAAACTAGTCACAGTTTCACTCTGATCAGGTTTTCGATTTAGCAAATATAAAAGATTTTGGCGCCAAAATGAAAAAAAGGATTTGTCAGCTTATGGCAGAGCTGTGGAGATCATAAGAGTGCCACTCACTTCAGAACATCCACCTCGGTCTCGCCAAAGTCAGCGCGGTACCACTGGAACAGTTTCGATAGGTGCACCTCGTTGGTCTCGTTGCGCATCTCCACTTCCTGACTGCAGAAGCTGCGTGTGGCTGCGTCTAGGGCTGAGTCGACATTCTCCACAGTGTAAACACTGATAGCTGGGCATGACTGGTGGACAGAAAGGTGGGGGAGGGTATATGAGAGTTTGTTAATTTGGTTGCTTTTATTTGTTTTATTTGCTAACATAAAAGAAGCACATCCGTGTAATAACATTCATATAGAGTTTAGAGCAAAGAAAACACAAGACACACAGAAGACAGGAATAAAAGAGGGTAAAGAAAAGAAGTAGGACCTACCAGTGTTGTCTTCCAAACACACAATGTAAGCGTTTTACATTTTTTCAAGGCATTTTAGATCATTTAACCCGTATGTCGTGTTTTACTATTGTATCCATGTGACGAGGGAAACTCTGTGCCACCACTTCCAAAGAGGAAATTAACTCGTTAATCCGATCCGTACGCTTTGCATAGCAGTCTGTCAAAATGATTTTTAGAGAAATACTGAAAGTTTCAAAGAGATCTTCATACTTGAAGCAAAGATACTACACCCTACTTGAAGTATTCTAAAATGTGAAGAATACAACCCCGGGGGTACAAAATGACCCCAGAGCATGCGGACACGGTTAAGGGGCCGGCTGCTTCGACCCTGCCTAACAGGCAAATTAAAACCAGGCTAAGAAGGAAGCAATTTCTGTATCATTTGGAATCAAACCTATGTCTTTTGCAAGCAGCGGCAAAGAGCCTATTTTTAGCATTAATGCTGTTAGGTGAGCCAAGTGGCGGAAAGGTCCAAGAGAGTTTGCTAATTTGGTTGCGAACTTTGCAGAACCTTTGAGTTGAGAGAGGTACATTGACAACAAGTTATTTTGAGCAATAAAAAAGTGAGACAGAGAAACATATACAACAGAAGGAAAGAAAAGGTAGGAGTACAAGTGGCACCTTGCAAACACCCACAGGACTATGGCCATGGGGGAGACGTGTGTGTGTGTGTGTGTGTGTGTGTGTGTGTGTGTGTGTGTGTGTGTGTGTGTAA
>NW_004797753.1:436300-439567 GCF_000002075.1 Aplysia californica
GGGGGGGGGTCCCGGTAAAGACATGAACGCCCTAGCTAAAAAAACAAACAACAAACAACCGGGTAGAAAAAGAAAAAGAAAAGATGAGAAATAGGGGTAACATCTTGTAGAGTAGAGTTGTATCCTGCACATTTCGAATAGTAGAATCTAACCTCTTCAAATATCGCGAGTGGTATAAGGAAGAGTAGAAAAATGAGCTGAAGTAGATAAACTCATTACGGACGAATTTTAGAAAAGAACGGCAAAAAAACACTTTTTGCTCGACTTTCGTTTCTTTTTCGTGTTTTTTTCGCCTGGAGACTAAAGCAAGAGCCAACGCTGTTGGTGCGTCCATGGCGAGGTCAAGGCAAAAAATGATCATTGCGCAATAGGCATATACAGTATATTGTGCGTGAAGGGAGAACGTCAAACCGTCAATACTTTTGACGTCAAAAAGTTTTCCGGTTTTTTTTAATATTATTTTTTATAGTAGAGGGTTTTACGGCGCTCGAAACTGCATAAGGTCATAAGAGCGCCAAGGGGTGGGTGTCAACAGAGAAGTCTTTCCAGGGAATTAGACTTACTCTGCTCACCTCTCTGGCTTCAACAGCACAAGGTCTGCTTCAACTATCAAGGCACCCCGGAAATAGCTGGTTACAAGAGAGTGACAAACATACAACAGAAGTAGAGGAAACTGACAATAGTAAGTATTAGTAAAGAAAAAGCAGCAGTTTCCTGTTGTAGTTCAGGCACAGTTATGAGCATGACATTGTTGGATCAGCCCACCTACAATTCTACTGTGCATTAGAACGAGAAATGTCTCCCCTTTGGGAATGGCCTAAAGGCACTTCAGTCAGTGGCACCGCCCCCGTGTGTGTGGGGGGGGGGGGCGGGTTGTTGACCTCTCCAAATATCGCGAGTGGTATAAGAGGAAGCGACGACGAAAGATGAGCTGAAGTAGATCAACTCACAACGGACGAATTTTAGAAAGGAACTGCAACAACCACTTTTTGCCCGACTTTCGGGGGTTTTTTTCGTGTTTTTTTTCGCCTGGAGACTAAAGCAAGAGCCAACGCTGTTGGTGCGTCCATGGCGAGGTCAAGGTCAAGGCACAAAATGATCATTGCGCAATATATATTGCGCGTGTAGGGAGAACAACAAACTGTCAATACTTTTGATTTTAAAAAGTTTGACCAAAAGTTTGTGCATGTATGGGCTACAAAAATGACTTTTCGGTTTTAACACCAACACTTATTCAACTTGCACGTGGCATTTTTTGAAAGCACAAAATGCAAATATTAAAACGTCTCTTATAAAAAGAGCCATCTCGACAGCTGGGAGCTCGAGAGACGTGCTATGTGTGAACTTTCCCGGTGGTCTATGAACATAAAACCCCCAAAATGTGATCAGCTTCATCTCATGAAAATATTATGAGGACAGAACAAACACACCGGCAGTCCGGAGATTAAAGAGAACATTGGCTCACGTAATGCCGGCACGCCGGCTCTTAGATGGACGGTGATTGGGCACTGTCCCGAAGCAATCCAGCCCTTTCCGAAACAATTCCACAGCCAACAACATCCCCCTCCCAAAACAAAAACAAAACACAAACAAACAACAATAACAATGATGATTAATTGATAGCACGTGCATAATGCACACATCAAATGGTCGCCTTTCAAGTACAAGGGGGCTTATCCCTAAAAATACTGTTTTGAGAACATCGAAGGTAAAGTATTTGACCCAAGTTCCGTTTCTTTAAAAGACAAGGAGAGTTTCTATGACCAAACAAATATACACACCAATGAAACCAAACTTCCATAGGTAGAGCAATGCCCACTTTTGGTGCAGGTCAAGATTTCTGGAAACCCCCGAAAAATTGGTTAGCCAGCCTGTCCTTTTAGAAGTGACCAAATTTACAATACAAGTAGATCCTTTCAGAGGCGTGCTGCACTGCGGGGTTATAACTTGGGCCGAATGGGATACAACACCCAAGCAGAGAGATACGAGAAGTCCGATAACTTCCGGAAACAGTGAAGAGCCTAACTATAACATGTATATACCACAGACGCCGCCAATTTAATTCCCCCCCCTTTTTTACAATGTAGATCTTTTACGCCGTCATCGACATAATTTATACCATCTAGGAAGCAGGTCTTGACCCTGCCTGCCAGGGTCAACCCGGGCTGAGAGAGATACAGCGTCCCAGCAGAAAGACTGGGATACTCGTTAAAAATTCCCCCCATATAGGAATCGAACTTAGATCTTCTTCCTGCGACAACAAAGCACCAGACTGTTATATCACAAAAATTGGTCACAGACATTGCAAATAATAAAACAAACTATAACAAAATAACAACAATAACCACAACAACAACAAACGTTCACAGGGTAGGGGAGGAGGAGATGCAGAAGAGGGCAGTTGTCGCAGACAAAAAAAAACAACTGTGAATAAGTGTTATTCTTTCCCATCGTTCTATGGACTCCAGCTGTTGAGAAGCATTTCTGTCCATGTATGTCTGTTTCAAACTACAAACTTCTGTGACAAACACAGTGAAACCAGCTAAACTACTCAGGGACACGATCGAGGATGAAAATGGAAAATTCGTGACTATTCCCCCTTGAATAAATTATGAGGTTTTTTTCCATTGTCTTTTTTAGCAATAAATAATCCGCCGCCGGTTCGCTAGGCCGGTCGGCAACTTTTCGGGGCCACCCCGGTTCTCCTTCACGGCTAGCGTGACGCCTCAGTGGCATAAAGCCACACCGTACTTCGTTGAACCCAGAAATCTCTTATTTTGTCCAGTTTCCACCTCCCGGGACGATGGCAACAAGGCTAGAGGATAGCAACAAGGCTTGATGGTGACCGAGAAAGACCTGGATAGATGGAGTCAGGGAAACACTAACCACTCACAGCATCTCCCTGACCCAAGCTCTCCGGCTGGCGACAGAAAGACGTCTCTTTCTTCCCGCGACACCCAAAAGGGTATAAGCGGCGTATAAAAGTAAGGTAAAAGTAAATAAATATCATTGTAAATGCGTCACACTGACTGTCACGCGTGCAGTTGTGAAAGAAAAAAAAAAAACAACCTATAGCTGGGCTTCTGTCTTAAAATTAATATCTGACAGCTAGAGCCTCACACAGAAAGGGAGCCATCTATTTATTTGTAAGTAACAAGCAACTACGTGAGATTGGTTCGACTTGTCTATTTTCAATACACTGAGGGAGAGAGAGAGAGAGAGAGAGAGAGAGAGAGAGAGAGAGAAAGAGAGAGAGAGAGAGAGAGA
>NW_004797753.1:439932-442775 GCF_000002075.1 Aplysia californica
AAAAAGAGTGTGTGTGTGTGTGTGTGTGTGTGTGTGTGTGTGTGTGTGTGTGTGTGCGCGCGCGCGCTCAGAGCCTCTGTACTTTCATCGGGGTTGAGCACTATATAAATGTCATTTATTATTATTATTATTACTATTAGGCGGGCATACATCGGCAGACGTCATCAAATACACATGCATAAAGGACAACACCAGGCAAGTAAATAACAAAGAAAGTATTGGATTGGAACCCACAAGGTAAAAGATAAGAAAGAAGGCTACGTGGAACCTGGAGAAAAGTCACAGAGAATGATGAACAGAAAAGTGGGAAGACAATGAGACAATATCAAGAGGCAAGCTCAGAATAGGAAAAGGTGGAACACGTTTGCTCCTATAGCCTGATGCAGGGTGAGAAAGGAGATGATGATGATGATGATGATGATGATGATGATGATGATGATGATGATGATGATGATGAGGATGATGATGATGGTGATGATGATGATGATGATAATGATGATGATGAAAAGACAAGAGGTTCCCTCCCTGCTCCTCACCTTGGCTCCACAGACCAGTGCAAAGTGTATCCGAGGGTCCAGCTTCTGACACACAAATGGTAACCTGGGGTCTCCAGGAGGCAGCTGGGGCTTGATGGAGGCGGGAGGGGAGCGGTTGCCTGGGGAGATACAAGTTTGTTGGGGTAAACATAAAAAAAAAAAATTAGTTAGCTTTACAGTACTTGCCTGCCGCAGAATGGCCAGAACCAGCTAGAAAGAAAAAAAGACGAACAAAGAGATGTGTCAGATTCTCCACACAAGACAAACTCTGCTTGAAGAAACAAAATTAAATGTAGAAAAACAGCGCTTTGATCAATAAAAACGCCACCAGATCATTGTGAAAGAGGGGCTTGACGGAAGGACAAGGGACAGGAGAGCCAGGGGAAGACAAAGAGTAACACGGATGAACAACATGAAAACATAGGCTGGCCTGGTTGTAGCAGAATGTGCAACAGCAGCTCGCGACCGTGAAGGATGGAGGTCATTACACATAAACCTCTGAGTCAGAGATGACACCTCCAGGTATAGCACTTGTAACACAAATAGGTTAAATAAGTGTCGAAGAGTAGAGATAGATGTTACTAAAAAAAACCACATATATATCAAGAAAACGAGAGTGATAAAGACAATAATTATTTGACAGAGAAAAAGGATAGCACTTTCAATACAAATTGGTCACATAAGTGTCAAAGATTAGAGATGTTAAAAAGAGTAACATAATATTATATAAAGAAAAGGGGGAGAGATAAGGAGGTTATGTGCTTGATAGGAAAGAAGCAGCAAACCACACCACAGCACCTGCAAACCACTTGTGTCCTGCACGCTCATTATGCAGTTGGGAGCGTCATAAAAGTTTTACCAAACTGATAACAAACTCACCTCTGAGAATGCCGTGCTCTATGTCCTCCAAAGTGTACACTTGTCCACCGATCATGTAGGCTGTGGTCTTGAAGAAGTGCTGCACGCTGAGCACAGAGTCGGGGAGGGTCTTCTGCTCCTGCAGGCCGTCTATCGTCAGAGCGTTGTAGATGTCTGCGGGCGCCCGTTAAGGTTCACAACTTTGCATTCTGTTCCTTCGCTACATTTTTTACTGTTACACACATAATAATATAATTCAAATTATATATCTACAGTACAACACGGATAGCTCGAATTTGTCGGATCCAGCCTCGGTAGTTTGAGGGATCCGTAGTTCTAAACATATCTTACAAAGATAAAAATAATCATTTTTAAACGGGACCACAGGCACAGTTCGACGGATGCGTGATTTCCAGTCTTCTCTGTTCGACCTGTCCAGGTTAAACTGTAGATCTATATACTCGTAACCCTACAGGTTTGTGATGTTGTTGTTGTCGTTGTTGTGGTTGTTGTTGTTGTTGTGGTGGTGGTGGTGGTGGTGTTGATGTTGTAGTTATTGACCCAGCAACAGCTGGGCTCTCGCTCTTTTGTCCAATGCCAAAAGGTCTGTGGTAAATTCCTGCATGCGGCTGGAGGATGCATCTGATGTGATATGTGTATCATTGTCAGCTTTATTTTTCTCTCACATTGAATGTTTATGAAAGTAATATAAAATTCAAATTTCATGCACATCTACATGAGTTTTTACCATCCCTGTACAGCCATGAAAGATTTCCTACGGGGACAATAAAGTACCACCTTATCTTAATTGTTTGCTTTGATAGTTCGCTACCCTAGAATCACAAACAAATAAAAACACCCACAAACACACAGTAAAAAAAGCCACCATCGAGTAGAAAGGATACTGAGGAAGAAGACTTTCTTCTCCTTCTCTTCCATAGCGCCAATGTCCACACGCTGCAGGTCGGCCGCCAGTTTCTTGTACTCGCTGAACTCTGGGCTCTTCTTCATGCCCACGTAGTCCACTGACTTGCCGTCCGCTCCCATAAACTTGCCCTTCAGTCTGAAACACAACATATAAGGACAATGAAAACACCAACAATAATGATGATGATGGTAATAATGATAATAATAGTTTAGTTTTCGTAAGAGTTTTACAGCGCTTGCATCACAATAAGGTCATGTAAGTGCCGAAGATAAGAGGCATTACAAGAAAGTAACACAAAAAAGGAGGCGAGATCAGGACGATATATGTTTGATAGGAAAGGAGGAGCAAACCACACAAGAGCATCCGCCAACCACCCATTTATAATAATTAATAATAATAAAGATGATGATGATAACAATGATAATAATAATGGAGGAGGGGTGGAGAAAGGGGAAGATGAGGTGGGGAGAAAGGACAGGAAGGAGGAGGTGGAGGAAGAAGAGGAGGATGAGGGGGAGGAC
>NW_004797753.1:444198-445425 GCF_000002075.1 Aplysia californica
GTGAGAAAAAGAAGTGGGGCCGTTGGGCGACACGAAGCAGACGCGAAACACAAATTAATACGCCTGGCAAGCAGGGATAACGAAAGCTTTTCAAAATTAATAAAACAATCAGTACAGAAAACGAATCTCGACAACTAAACAGATGGTCAACGATCCCGGGTCTGTGATACATCAGTCGCAGCCCGACATATCTACAGAATCGCCATCAAATATGTATCGCTCCATAGAAATCAGAATTCTACTTTGAGTCAAGGGCATGAAGGATAGTCACGTCCAACGCTGAGGGCAGTGTCAGCAAAAAATAAATAAATAAATAAATAAATAAATAAATAAAAAATAATAATGTAAGAAAAACACACAACCCCAATGAACTGTTGCATAAGCAGTTTCTGATAAGGTGGTGACATGATGAACAAACTCACAAAAAAGGCACGTGCAAGTTACAGATTTTACTCTCGAGAGATACCTACACTACACGTACCTATCATTATAATCAGTCTGGTCTGACTAAAGAGCTGTGACTATGGACGGTAAATGTTTGAAAGTAAAAGAAGGAGAGATATGGACGATAAACGTTAGATGGGAAAAGGAGAGATATGGACGATAAATGTTTGATAGGAAAAGAAGGAGAGATATGGACGACAAGTTTGACAGGGAAGGGAGGAGCAATGCCCGACAGAACGCCCGCCAACCACTCACATGAACTCTTGTTTTAGTAAGCATTTTCCGACCGTGGGTGAGGTGAAGATATTGGCGAATAGAAAGCTAGTACAGAACTGCGGGTGAGATGAAGATATTGGCGAATAGAAAGCTAGTACAGAACTGCGGGTGAGATGAAGATATTGGCGAATAGAAAGCTAGTACAGAACTGCGGGTGAGATGAAGATATTGGCGAATAGAAAGCTAGTACAGAACTGTGGGTGACGTGAAGATATTGGCGAATAGAGAGCTAGTACAGAACTGCGGGTGAGGTGAAGATATTGGCGAATAGAAAGTTAGTACAGAACTGTGGGTGAGGTGAAGATATTGGCGAATAGAAAGCTAGTACAGAACTATGGGTGAGGTGAAGATATTTGCGAATAGAAAGCTAGTACAGAACTGTGGGTGAGGTGAAGATATTGGCGAATAGAAAGCTAGTACAGAACTATGGGTGAGGTGAAGATATTTGCGAATAGAAAGCTAGTACAGAACTGTGGGTGAGGTGAAGATATTGGCGAATAGAAAGCT
>NW_004797753.1:447214-448305 GCF_000002075.1 Aplysia californica
GAAGGGCAAGGAAAGAATGACAAGGAAAGAATCTCAGAAGGACAAGGAAAGAATCTCAGAAGGACAAGGAAAGAATCTCAGAAGGACCAGGAAAGAAGCCTAGACTCCACCCTGACTCTTGAGTTTAAGGAAGGAGAAGCACATAGACACACTAACGGCCATTTCGTGTCAGAAAAAAGCAAGTTTTAGTTTTAGTAGAGGTTATACGGCGCTCGCAACTGCATAAGGTCCTTGGAGCGCTAAGGGGCGGATGTCAACAGAGAAGTCCTTACAGGGAATCAGACTTACTCTGCTCACCTCTCTAGCCTCAACAGCACAAAGTCTGCTTCGACTATCAAGGCACCCTGGAAATAGCAGGTCACAAGAGTGTGACAAACACACAAAAGAAATAGAGGAAAATGACGATAGTAAGGATTAGGAAAGAAAAAGCAGCAGTTCACTGTTGTAGATCAGGAACAGTTATGAGCATGACATTGTTAGATTAGCCCATTTACAATTCTACTGTGCACTAGAACGAGAAATGTCCCCCCTTTGGGAATGGCCTAAAGCAAGGCCGACCGGCAGTCGAGAAGAAACACAGAACAGAAAAAAAGGAGAATCAAGGTCGTCCGAACCGCAGACCAGCATAATAATAATATCAGCAGAGTTTTTTTTTTAAGTAAGAGTTTTACGGCGCTTGCAACATAATGAGGTCATATAATAAGTGCCGAAGATTAGAGGTGTTACAAGAGAGTAACAAACACTAAAAAGAAGGAGAAGAGATCAGGACGATAGACGTTTGGTAGGAAAGAAGGAGAAAACCACACAAGAGCACCCACCAACCAACCAAGACCAGGCTGTCTTAGCTCCACATTATGAGAAATTATGAGCAGGTCCACTCTATAACACAGCCGTAACATAACTTTGCTCTACAGACTGAAATCGGATGAAAGAGAGATGGATGTATTCGCTAAAATAAGAGCTTTATACGTGTAAAAAGGTGTGCTGGATGTAGGCTTCACCAAAACACACACACACACACACACACACACACACACACACACACACACACACACACACACACACACACACATATATATGTATATATACAC
>NW_004797753.1:450988-454329 GCF_000002075.1 Aplysia californica
TACACACACACACACACACACACACACACACACACACACACACAGACAGACACATGGACGGAATACGATGTTATCCTAACATTTGATAGCAGTTCAGCGGCTGGGCGTTACACATTACTCAAAAGTAATTTCATTAGAAGCGACCCAAGGACGCCTTCTCGGTATTATTATTATTATTATTGGTTTTCCTCACGCACAGCTGCTGAGCCGAGAGCTGAGGAGGTGTAGATCTACAATGTAGTATACAGAGGCTTTGTTTTATAAATCCACTTCGGGTTGAAACCATTGTATTCTCTTCGTTAGTCTCTGGAAGGCCTACTCGAGACGGATACGAACCGAGTCTTCCATTCAACTTCCAACATTATTCTACTTTACTGTTGACTCAGCACTTATTCGTGAGTTACCGAGGAACTTTGAGACACCATGAAAACGGGATCGGTATGGTGTGGTATGGCATGGTATGCTTTAGCTTTAGTAGGAGTTTTACGGCACTTGTAACACAATAAGGTCATATACGTGCCGAAGAATATATGTGTTACAAGAGTGTAACATACACAAAAAAGGAGAGATAAGGACATTAGATGTTTAATCGGAAAGGAGCAAACCACATCAGAGCACCCGCAAAGCGCCCACATAGTATGGTATGGTATGGTATGGCATGGGTATGGAATGGTGTGGTACGGTAATGTAATGTATGGTATGGTATGGTATGGTATGGTATGGTATGGTATGGTATGGTATGGTATGGTATGGTATGGTATGGTAAGGTAAGGTATGGTAAGGTATGGTATGTTATGATAAAGTATGGTAAGGTATTGTATGGTATGGTATGGTATGGCATGGCATGGCATGGCATGGTATGGTATGGCGTGGCATGACGTGGCGTATCGTAAAAGAAGTATGTAATGGAAGAGACGACATGGTGGACATGTAAAAACTTAAAACAAAGATGAAAATTCAAATCAAAATAGAGAAAATCAGCGTTCACAATCGCGGAGAAAATCATTTAAGAATTAAAAATTGTCCAAAGTTGTTTCTTTTTTTTTAAAAGAGCAAAATTTTTTCTATGTCATTAAGACCAAATCGGTTTCCAGTATTTCCTTGTGTGCGAGAATTTTCACGCACATGTGTACGAAATAAGAGCAGATCTCAAGTCATCATAATCGGCACCTCTGCCTTAATTGTCTTCGAAACTGAAATTGCAAACACTTAAATAAGGAACCCAAATTTAATAAGTATTGAACCCGTTGTGTATACTTTTAAATTTCAAATATCAAATTGGCAATCGTTGCGATTACTTTCTGTTTACATTGAGCCTCTATTAAATCTATTAGATAAATATGTTTAATGCTGATGTTTTTACCCGAATGTGGGCGTTCCATCATTTACTTGATAATACCTATTTGCCTTTGGTGATTGGGGGGGGGGGGTGAGTTGTACGTTCTGTAGGTAGGGAGATAGCAAATCTGTAAAACGTACGGAAAGTCAAATGTGTCACGTACATGTTTTCCGCTCACGCTCATAGTCGGGGCTTCTCGATGGATAATAATAATTATTGCGCGCTGTGTAATTGTACATTCGGGGAATTGCCCACTGTGCAGCCGTCATCAAAAGATGTGGTGGATGGTACTCTGGCAGCTGCACAATACAGGGAGGACAATACAAATAATAATGACTGAAGGGGGCGACAAGCGCACACGTTGTGTTGGTTTTACCCAGAAATAAATGCAAACTGTTGCTACGGATTGAAAGACTCGCTACAGGATAGTACAAGGCAGCAGTGCGGTGTAGCACAAACTTCGGTCAACAGTCTCCAGGAAGGAACAACATACAGTCGAAACTGTCTGAGGCGGCCAGTCATTGTCGAGGGGAAAAGTGGTCGTATTAGACAGGTGGCCGTTTTACACAGTGTCACTATAATGTTTAAAAAATAATAATAATCAAGGGAGGAAAAGAGAAGTAGTCATTTGAACAGATGATGGTCTTTTACAGGTGACCGTTAGAGTACGTTAAACTGCATCGTGGCGTCGATGGCCTAGTGGTTAGGCTCTCGGACTCGCAACCGTAAGGTCGTGGGTTCGAATCCCGTCGTTGTGTCCTTGGGAAAGGCACTTTACACGAATTTTCCTCACTTCACCCAGGTGGGAATGGGTACCCAGCTATAGACAGCGAAAGATCTTGTCAGTTTGTTAGTGTTTGAGCGCTTAATCGGCTGCTTGCACTGTATGCTTCCCGGGAAGCTGAGAATGTTTCGGAGTGTTCTGTGGTCTGCTGGGGTAATAATATAGTGTAAAGCGCATAGAGCCTGCTGTTGAGCGGGGATATGCGCTATACAAATGCTATTTATTTATTATTTATTGTTATTATTAAATTCTTTACTTGTAATACGTCTACCGGTTCCTGGCTCAAATTAGATAAATAATATGCTTTTGAAGTCGTTCCAGTGTATAAGGTGTAGTGGTCAGGCTCTTCGCGGTTGCATGCAGTAGTGGACGCAAAGACCGTGTATACTGGGCTTTGGTTGACGCGAATCCTTTTCCGAGAGGGGACTTTTGTTGTTGATTACATTGTATCTCCGTCCGCTGAAGAACTGTATCCCACTCAACACAGATTGGTCCAGACAGGCATGGTCGAAGCAACCCACTTCCTAAATAATCTAACTTGTACCGAGAGAGGTGTAAAACAAATTACAAATACACGATTGTTTTCTATTATAGTCGTGCGGACTCGCCGTCCCGCATACCACAACTTGACCTCACATCCTAAATTTGCGGGGGGTATAGATGTTAAGGGGACGTGGGGAGAAACTAAACGACACAAGTGGATGTCGTCACGCTCATAAGACAAATGCCCAGGTCATTTTAAGCCATTTCGAGTAACAGAGAGAGAAAAATGGTTTCTTTCGAACAACTGAATCTAGGAAACGTTTCTTTTCATTTCGGAACCACAAACTCCAAACCGGCCAAAAATGACCTTTGGGCAGTTGTCTTACGAGTGTAGTGATGTGACCTCTGACCTTACGCCTCCCTGTCAGCTTCTAGGGCAGGCTCCCTCATCACGAGAAATCCAATTACGCCTACTTCGTCTCTCTCTCTCTCTCTCTCTCTCTCTCTCTCTCTCTCTCTCTCTCTCTCTCTCTCTCTCTCTGACCGTGATGGGGTAGTGTGTGTAGGATGTGCGAGTGTTTCTGAGCGTTCTCGAGCGCTTGTGTGTGTGTGTGTGTGTGTGTGTGTGTGTGTGTATTTTATTATGTATACTAAAAGACTGAGCAGAGGCTTACAATGTAAATTCTGTGCTCTACAAGTAGAGAAAATATTAAGTTTGCGCAAAACAGATTTTAG
>NW_004797753.1:454622-456543 GCF_000002075.1 Aplysia californica
GGGGGGGGGGGGAGAGAGAAACAACATTGCACGAACACTGTCCTCGAACCAGAACATCCCACGACGGCGAAAACAGGACTGCCTTTTTAGCACCTACAGCTTTTATAAACATTTCTCTTTTGTCTCCTAATGGCCACACAAATACAAAATGTCACGAAAGACAATCATGCTCTGAAATCATAAAGTTTGAGCAACTCGTCTGTTAGCTATTTATCCACACTTTTAAGTTTGCTCTGTGAATGTTTACTTTATTTTGTTCAGACAGCATGTCACAAAAAATCTCTCCAGAGTAACATCTAATTTCGTTTTATTTCCCCACTAATGAGAGTTCAAACTAAACATAAGAAGAGACATAAAAAATTATAATTCCTGCAACATGACGTAATTTGCCATTTTCTACTAATGAGCTTTTAATCGACGCAAAATACCACACACACACACACACACACATACACATACACACACACACACACACACACACACACACACACACACACACACACACACACACACAATCAACAGCTGAGAGCGTTGTAAATTGAGATCCAGTCTTACGCAAACTACCGCACGCCAACGTCATTACACACTCCACCGCTCATTATAAAAATATTTTTAAAAACAGGCCTTCAACAACAGGCACCTGAAAAAAAGCTCCCTGCCATAGGGGAAGTAAAACCAATGTTTGATTTCTTCTCATCAATCCAGAACGAGTGAAGCATATCTAATCGACCACTTTGTATTATCGATACGTAGAATAGGCAAACTTCTCTCCTGCAAGGTTTAACGCGCCCATCGATAGAGAGCGGAAGCAGTCACAAACAGAAGACAATAACAGCTATTGTTGAAAAATTCTTTAACGCTTGGTATGCGGAAGGTTGTTCCACCAAACTGCAGCCAATATAGTGTCATCCAATTTATCTATCAGCATCACAAGCTTCCTATAAATCCACTCCTATGTATTAACCAATTTGCATAAAATAAACACAAAAACTGAAAAGAAGTGAATGATCCTAGCAGCAAACATGCAATTTTATAATAAACGAAATGGAACTGTTTGTTTTTCATTTGTTTTGTTTGAGTAAAGAAAAGCACATCGATACAATAATGACCATTTTGGTGCTGGGATATAGTAAGACAGACAGAAACAACAGAGGGAAAATAAAGAAGTACGACCTACCAGTGGCGCCCTCCTACCACCCGCAGTTTTATTATAGGGGAGATGAAAGTGCTGTTTTAATTTGTTTGGTTGGGGTTTTTGAGTTTTGTTTTTAAAGAAATTAAATTATGATTGTAAACAACAGAGCAATGCTGTGCACCGGTGTACCGTAAACTAAGAGAATGAATAATACAGTTCCCCGGACAAAGCAGTAGTGCACAGAGAGGTACCTCACAATAGACCCAGTGATGCACAACGACAAAACAGTTGGCCAACGATTCTGTCGGGGGACAGTGAGAATGAGAAAAAAAGGGAGAAGAATTTAGACGGAAATAGAGTATAGCAACAATAGAAGAAAATAAAAGAAATAAGGCCCAGAAGTAGAGTGCAGCAACAATAGAAGAAAATAAAAGAAATAAGGCCTATCAGTATGTTGTGTTGGTGCGGTGCAGTATGCTTCTCTTATTCTCATTGCCCACAACTATCAGACAAAACCATTCGCCAACCGTTTTGTCGTAGTGCGGCAGTAGGCCAATGGCCACATTTCACCAAACGCAGAAAACAGAGTAACAATTAAAGAAAGAAAGAAAGAAAGAAAGAAAGAAAAAAAGAAAGAAAGAAAGAAAGAAAGAAAGAAAGAAAGAAAGAAAGAAAGAAAGAAAGAATAATGGTACCACACGAGAGAGCCCACTGTACTGTACCATTCCCTACACACCATAAATTCATGCAGACAAAACCCCCTTCCCACCCGACACCCTGCGCCCC
>NW_004797753.1:458167-460498 GCF_000002075.1 Aplysia californica
AGCATGAAGAGAGAGAGAGAGAGAGAGAGAGAGAGAGAGAGAGAGAGAGAGAGAGAGAGAGAGAGACATATACGAAACAACTGATCAGAAAAAGTAATAGGACAGGGGGAGGGGGATACCAAACGACTGATCAGAAAGAGAGAGAGAGAACGAGGTACAAATACCAGACAAGTAATTAGTAAGAGTAAGAGAATGAGGGAGACATACCAGACGGCCGACACGCCCAAAGAAGTGTAATAGTACACGCCAGTCGTGCCGCTTGGCAGGCAAACGCTGAAGTCCGCGGCGCTGCTGCTTTTTGACTCTGATATTCGCTCTGTAATTGTACTTTGAACTACAGTACAGTGAACGAGACCGACTGCCTGTTACTAGTTTAAGAGAGATAAAAAGTCTTTAATCCATTCAACAAATGTGCGCTTAATCTGTTTTTAAAATAAGGAGATTAAATATTATATTTAGATTATAGATCTAGAGAGAGATTTTCTTTTGGTCAAAACACAATGTACCTATTATATGTTACTGTTGTTGCATTGTAAAACGGCAAGAGCCTGTGTACTTTAATCGGGGTTGAGCACTATATACATGCCATAATATATTACCATTATTATTATTAGCCAGACGATGACTATGACCACCAGAAAAAAGTGAGTAAGTGTGTGGATTGAACCCCCTATCAATACTGTTAGGTTATTTAAGAGGAGGGGCCTCCCAATTTAACGTCTGTCTCCGATGACAGACCGAGTCTAAATGGACTGAGAGTCTTGGAAACTCCACAAAAACGACACAGTGTCAAAAACACACAGTCCGAAATAATTTGCCATCAGCTCCATCGACCAGCATGATACCAACTGGGACAACGGAGCACCCTCTCTAGAACAAGTCTGCGTTACTAGTACATAATGTATAAAATGAACAAGTATCCTGTGAGCAAACCCTGCCTCTTAGCTCGCAGAGCTCTCATGTGTGCGAAACTCTCACTGACACTGCTTGCAAGTCCGTTAAGAAAACAGGCGATTTGTCACGAAAGCATAAAGGGCGAAAGAAAAACGTCTTATAAGAGAGAGAACAAAAATAAAGGGGGGGGGGGCTATTTTTCAGTGCGGGCTAGCCTAATCTAGATTTCGTCATATCAATAGCAGTTGACGGTAGAGTAAAATGGACTAAGGTTTTCCTCGAGCTAACCGAGCCCTAAGTCAAACCTCCTTCTCCTGAATGCCGGTCTGCACAATACACAGCTTGTCATTTAAGAAAAAAAAAAAAGCTGTCGACGTTTGAGTTATAATATAAACGTGCTTTAGCACGGATCTCTCTATTGCGTTTCCGGCTAGGTTAAAAACAAAATTGACACGCTAACAAATTATACTAACTCTTGCGTCGCCTTGATCGAGCCAGTAACCCGTCACACTGAGCTCAGCAATTCCGACTTCCAAGAGACAAATACTTTACAAAAAGGATTGATAGGATTTCATTTCCACGGCATACGATTAATAATTGCGGTAGAAAAACGGACGATACAATGAAGAAAACACACCGCGAGTACATTTGAACACAGACGTTCTAGTTGAATATCGTTACGTTAACTAGTTGTTTGTTTTAGATGTGCTTATTCTAGGTTTTAAAAAATAGTTTTGGTACGTGTTTTACGGCACTTGCAACACGTTTAGGTCAAATAAATGCTGGCAATAAGCAGTGCTACTGGCTAGAGAGTCTAGTATCAACCAAAAAAAGGAGAGATTAATAGGACAATAGAAGCTCAACAGAAGGATCAGACCACACCAGAGCATCCACCAACCACTCACTTTTTTAAAGTTTGGCATCTGTGCCAAATGAAGAATGTCGACAAGAAGACGGCAGTTTAGCAACAGAGTGAATGATAAGCCGTTAGGCCTACAGGTGGCACCATGCAACCACCCGCGTTACCCGTCTTGATAATTTGACCAAAGAGAAGCGCATCGACACAATAACCGCCATAAAGTTCCGGAAAGAAGCAAAACAGGTAGACAAAATGCAACATAGAGGCCAAAAAAAGAAGTAGTACCACCAGTGGCGCCTTCCAATCACCCTCTCTTGATAGTGCATTCTGTTCACTTTCCATTTTTTATTCACGCCAATGTACCAAAGACTCGTGTAGGATACAATCGATTTCTCTGCTTTAAAAAAAAAATTAATTAAAAGGTGATTTTCTTGAGAAAATTGGATAGAGGCTCGATCAGAAAAAAAAGCAGACTGACATTTCTTGTTAATTCGAATTATATTTAAAAGGAGTTTAATAAAATTAAGTTTAAAAGAAAAAACAACAACAAAAAAACAATTTGATAAAAACTATGCCAG
>NW_004797753.1:462911-478963 GCF_000002075.1 Aplysia californica
GTGCGTGTGCGTGTGTGTATGTGTATATATGTGAGAGAGACTGTATGTGTGTGTTTTTTTGGTAAGTGTTTTACGGCGCTCCCAACAGCATAAGGTGTTATGAGCGTGAAGGACACAATAAACATTTTCAGTTGGTAGAAAATGTTGAATTTTGCCCGGGTGGCGGCCGAAGCCAACTCTTATCGATTTAAGACAACCAAGGGATCTTTTACGTGCGCAACTCGCACACGAGGCCTCCAAGATTTTTCGCCCTTGTCCGAGAAGGCTAGGTGCAGATCTTTCCTACCAGGAGATCAGGGGTGTGGCTGAAAGACAGCAGTAAGAATAAGAAGGAGCAGAGGAGTAGCAGAAGAAAGGCTGCAGAAAGAGTCAGGAGCCCAGAGTAGGGGGCAACCGAGGTGAGGGGTGGGGGCAGAGAGCGGAGACGAAAGCAGAAGACAGAACTGTGCCGGAGAGGAAAGGAGACAATTTTTTAGAGAAGAAAATTTTCCGATCGCCACCCGGATTCGAACCCGGGACCTTTGAAAGAGAGGCACACACCTTAACCTCTAGGCCACGAGAGCCCCCGTATATTATGTGTATGTGTGTGTGTGTGTGTAGGGGGGTGGGGGATGAAAATAACTCTGGTCTGCTCGTTGATGTACTCGTAAGGATGAACACGGTTGGAAACAAGAGGAAGACGATTAAGAGTTCAACGCTTGCAAGATGAAAGGTGAACCCTAAAGAACAGAATAAATGTGATTTGCACGGGAAAACAACACGCAGAATCACCGCCAAGCGATATTGGTACATGATGTATAATACTGCCGAGTGGCCGTTGAAAAAAAGTACGCGACGCAAAAGCATTCACTACATTATTGATTTAATTCAACGGATGGAAGGAAGTGGCATTGTGCCAAAAAAGCGTGTAGGCGCGCCAACTGTTTCCAATTCTCTCGAATTAATTAAGAACAAGCTTAATTAAAGGTAGTTACGAGTCGAAGTACATATGTATAAATTAAAATAATTCGAAAACGGTGGTAGATCTATAGGTTCTTTCAATATCTCTTGACTTAATGCTTTCAACTGAAGACAACACTGTATGTCCGTTACCAGAAACAGTCTTGGGGAGTACCAGAGACGCAAAAAAAAGCGCCCCCTCAAACTTACCAAAACAATAAACCATTATTATATTGTAGTATTATTATTATTTAAAAGAAAACTACATCGAGCATAAAACTTTTATTAATGACTTTATGTCGAAATTGCAAATTACACCACGTCATTTTTGTACCACTTATTATATCACTATTACATGTATTAATCTCTGCTCAACAGCAAGCTATGTGCTTTACAATTTGCAATCTACCCCAGCAGACCTTCCTGGGAAGTATACAGTGCAAGCAGCCAGTTAAGTGCTCAAACACTAACAAACTGACTAGTTCTTTCGCTGTCTTAGGCCAGGAAGGCCTACCCATTCCCACATAAGTGATGTGAGCCTTTCCCAAGGACAAAACGTCAGGCCACTGACGGGGTTCGAACCCAGTCTTTTGGTAGAGAGCCCAACAGCCTAACCACTAGAGCACCAACACCATAATAATACCACACCACTTAGGACATATGAGGCTATTTCTACAAACATTTTTACGGTGGGTGGTTGGCAAATACTCTGGTGTGGTTTGCTCCATCTTTCTTACATATCACAAACATCTGTCGTCCTTAAATCTCTCCTTCTTTTCTTTGTATGCCACTCTCTCGTCCAGAAACACCTCTAATCTTCCGTACATAATATATTACCTATATTTCTGTTGCAAATGCTAAATACTCTTACTAAAAATGAAATAGACCGGCTCTATTTCTCCGAACGTTCGGGAAAATACTCTTGAACTCTATTTCTCCTAACAGTTTCCGTTCTCGAGATTTCTTGATAATAAGCGAATGGAATGGCCCGTGTGTGTGTGTGTATGTGTGTGTGTGTGTGCATGCGTTCCTCTGTGTGTGTGTGTGTGTGTGTGTGTGTGTGTGTGTGTGTGTGTGTGTGCATGCGTGCCTGTGTGTGTGTGTGTGAGTGAGCATGTATGTGTGTGTGTGTGTGTGTGTGTGTGTGTCTGTGTGTGTGTGTAAAGGGGGGGGGGGGCGTGGAGGGATTTTTTTTTTTACATGAAGGATATTAGTTTTTGCTGGGTGACTAAATGCAAAATAGGTTACTGCCAAGGTCGAGCAGTCTTGTTTTCTCGCTGTACCTTTTGAAGGTATTTTCAAATGAAGTATGCACTGTAGTCCGGGACTGTTGCCCCAACCACAACTGAAGTATCTGAATATCCAAACATTTAAAAATCTCTAGCTCTTGAAATTGAATTTGCTGCAAAAAATGTTTCTTCCCAGTCCTCGCAGAATGGCAGAATGAAAGGATGACGCCTAAATCTCGCAAATAACCCAAAATATCTCGAGGTCGGAAACCGTTCGGAGAAATAATCACTTCGAATAAAATATTGTACACACACGACACACCATTTCTCATTCTAATCACCTCTGGGCAACACTCTATTTATTTGAATTTTTGAGCTAATGCTATCCTGTCTTGCTCAAGAACACATTCCAGAGACCACCAATCTATCAACTAGGTCCCAACACTGCCAGTCGTTTAGAGTTTACTAACCATTCATAAACTGTTCTCATAAGCAACAATTGTGGACACAATACGGAGTACAAATAGCGCTAACGAGAACAATTTGCAGGTCAACACATTTAGTCCTTTGGTTGTTCTCAAACTAAAGAGAAGAGACATGCAGAATAACTGGTTAGTTTGAAGGAAGAGCACTCAATTTATCAACTGGTCACCAAGCTGTGAGAAAGTTTTACCATGAAGGAGCTGAACTTTTTTTGCTTTACTTGCAACCGGAACTTCCTCTGGTTGGTCAAGTTTAGAACCAACTGTTCAACAGTAACCTCTGTCAGCACTTCTGAAATGACAGAGAGCTTGTGTGCACTGGAGCAGAAATCCATCACTGGCCTTACTAACAATCGGAACCTGTACCCGCATGGTCAATAAACCATAACAATATGACAGGGGTAAATGTGCTACACCTTGACCTTGGAGATCAACGTGCTCCTGCTCTAAAAGTGAATGGAACTCTTTCTCGCTCTCCTTCCTGTATCTCATTCTTCAAGGTGTATTGTGTTCCACCTCCTCTGTTACCCCCAATTGCTGCATTGCACAACAAACCCATCTATCGTTATTTCTTTTCTTTCTTGTCATTCCCTATAGTAGATCACTATTATTATTCAGTACAAGACCTACGATAGTAAATGTATGCCTTTTCTTTGATCCCATGATCTCAAGTAGCTTGGTACTCATATGAAGAGTGCAACACTACAAGGAGACCCCCCCCCATCCCATCCTCAGAATGCACATATATTATATCACCAGGCTTGCCAGCTTTTTCAAAACCCAATCAAGAATACACCCAACATTATAAAACAATTTCAGATTGCCTAACAATGAACAAAATTCCAAATAAGTGAGACTGGTTTTGGCGTGTGTATGTGTTAAGCAGGTTCTCAAATTCCTGCATGCCAAATCAGGGACAGTCATGTGAAATTCGGGACAGTAGGCAAGTCTGTGTACCACAGTAACAATACTAGTGAAATGTCACTGTGCCTCAAACTGTATTGTATTACATGCATAATTTCCAGTTTTTAATCTCTACACGACCTCAAAACAAAAATGGAACTCCCTCCCCCTCCCTATCCAAACACCCATCAACATTTATTTCATTTATTCTTTCAATAATTTAATGAACATTGACCGCACGTGTTGAAAAATACAGAAGTTAGTTATAGGACATTGTCAATGGATTAAATACTTTTGGCAGAGCCAGTCGATTCAACACACATTGGGAATTGGCAGAGAAGAGCAAAGCATCTCAACTTTAACAAGGAAAATCAGATACATACTGTACCCCACTGTCAAACAAGAAGTACTTTCACACATTGCATTTTGAAGCTGAAGAGCATCATGCAATGGAAAGAAATCTTTACCTTGTTGTGCGTAGAAGTAAAGAGGTGCAGGTGTGTGACTTGAGAGTGAGAATGAGAGTGACAGAGACAGAGAGAGAGTATGGATACAGTCAGACTAATTTTTTTCTCATAAATATAGTCATTCGAAGAGAGAACAAAATCTTTTGAGAAAATATTTCCAATTGAAGTGGAAAAAAACCCACATAAAACTTTATAAACCATGATTTTAAAAAAGGATCCCCTCCGCAGAAATTAGTTTCTCCCTTATTATATCACAATGGCAAAATGATTGTATTGAACAGGTGTATGGAATGTCTCTTTTACAAGAGTACACTAGGGCCAAGGCCTATTTTATCATGTGTGAGACATTTTAAACTTGAACTGTTGCCTCTCTCAGACTCTCGAGGTCTTCATAAAAAAACAATGTCATTATTAAATTACTTTCATTCTCATTTCATGGCTCAGGTACTGTATCAGCATTTAAGAACGTTCTTGTCATTTTTATCCGTTTTACATGAAATTAGTCTACTTTATCATCTCGTATTGTATTAATTTTTGCATTACTTTGATGTCTTTATTAAAATTTTATTTATACTTTACTTTTTGCAATAGAATAGGCTTACATTTCATGGAGTAGTATTTTCGCATAAATATCTACAGTATATCTGAGGGGTTTCAGGGGTCACCCCCCCCCCCACATCTCTATTGTATTTTCCAAAATGATGTTTTATTAAATATAAAGTATAGGATGATTAGGTTTGAGACTTCCTTGAAAACAACTGATTTATGATGGCTTTATGTCCATTACTCACAGACTCAGAGCAAGAGAGTAATGGACGGTCATGTCAACTGACCTCGAACCCCAAGACATTTGACTTTTTTGGGGTCAGCTCCACTCAGCGGGTGGGCAAATAGTCAAATTCTAGCAGACAAGATACTAGACACAGGGAGTCTATAGATCATATTAAATTGTTTGTGTGTAAATGGGGCCTCATGTTTCAAGCCCAAGCCACTTACTAGCGGTGCCTCAGGGAGTGGGCGAGAGGGTGGTGATCATGTAGCACTATGTGTGCGTTTTAATTTCTCGCGAAGACGAACTTTAAAAAATTCCAAAAAGACCCTGGAGTGAAAAAATACCCAATACCTCCTATGATTGGCACCCAGGCATAGTATTTGGAGGGGGGGGGGGGGGGGGAGGGGTGGTATGGGAGTGGGTCTTGGTGTAATAATAGGCCTACTTGTTAGTGTAGTACACTTTTAGAGTAGCCTAGATCTCGTAGTTAAAGTATAGTAGCATGCAAAGCAATGAGTCACTCTGTCTGCCCACTTGCTAAATGAACAGTTTTTGTCTCTGACTCTGTAACTGTATGCCTGAAGTGCAGCGATCAAATCTTCACGAGCAGGCAAGACCTGTTCATTCGTGGACTCTAATTTAGTTTAAATCTAGATCTAGATCTAATGGTCATATATGTGAGGTCTGCAGCCAAAAGAACAGCGGTCTGGACCCCCAAAACAGTGCATCTTCCTGCAGGTGTGAAATCGGTGATCTTATGTCTTATACTTTCTTTAGCACGTTAAATTCTTCAATTGAGGACTTCCGAAACGAGCGACCACTATCAGATCTGGATCAAAATTCTATGATGTCATCAAGATTATACTCAATGGCTTCCAAAATCATGATGGAAGACTGAAAACTAGAGCTGGGCGAAGAATTCATTCCGGAACCGATTCCCACGATTAATGTAGAAGAAAAGTTCCGACTCCTTTTTACGTAAACCAACAGTTATCAGCTCTACTTCAATCACTAAAATCTTATTTTTTAAAAAAGGGTATTTTTTTACTTTCCCTCCCGTCTCACACTCAGCTACCAGATGCCTATTTTCTACTAAATATTGATGCGCTGAACACGAATATCAACTAACTTCATTTCCGTCGCAAATTAATAGTTTTTGAAATATTTGATTGTTTTTAACCGAGATAGACATGCTTTGGACCAATCGGGGGGTTCCAGGGGGGCTTGCCCCACTGGGGTAAAAGAAAATCTGAGGGGTTACAGGGGGGCATGCCCCCCTGTTTTTACCCATTATTTGATATTTTACAGTTAGATTTGAAATTGTCTTGAAAATAATTGATTTGCGACAGTTTTAGTGGCTTTATGTGTGATCTGCAGCAAACAGTACAGCAGTTTGACCCCTGAAACAGTGCATCTGTGAGCGGGAGTGAAAGTAAAAATTTACCTAAAAAAGAATTTATTTTTGAAAAATTAAAAGTTAAAGTCTTGAAGATGGTTTTGAGCCAAACAGGTAACCACCGTAAGAAATTATGTCATTAGAAAGTAAGTAATTGATTTCGGAATCGATTCCTTCGATTCCTAGCTTTCAATAATCGAGAACCTAGCCGCCCAGCACTAGGCTACTGAAAACCACTGTTGATCTGTTCATGTAGGTAGGCCTAGCCTAGATCTCGTTTGCACATTTTTAGGCCCAGGCCTCAAAGTTTTGAAGGTCTGAGTCAGGGATTGTAGATCTAGAATCTATATATCTAGATTTAGATTAGATCTAGAATCTAGATCTAGATCTCTAGAGTCTAGACTTTGGGAATTTGGCAGGGAATTTAACGTGCTAAAGTTACAAAGTATAAGTATAAGATCAAGAATATCTAGTGAAATCATAAATCACTCAAAACCCATGCAAGCATAAATCGTCCTAGGGCAAGGGTTCAGTTGGTTGACTGCTGTAAACTGCAGACTAGGCCTTCTCCTGTCAAGAGAAAATTAATGACCGGGACAGGAATGGAATGACTCAATCTTGACGCAGAAAGTGAAAGTAACGCAACAGTTTACGTAACCGGAGTAACCACCACGGAAGAAAAAGTTTAACTCACTTTAACATGGTCTTCTGCAGTCTTTTAGAAAGTTCAACTCCAGCAACAGGAGTGTTATCCTCTGTGGGACCTAAGTTTATCACCCGAGCTTCGTCATCCGCAGCCATGGTTGTTGTTGTCACTAGGCCTATAGAGTCTTCGGTCTAGTGTTGGTTGGCTCGATCTGCAGGAAATCGGAAATAGATCTAGATTCTAATATATGAAAAAGAAAGAGGGTCAAAGGTTTATATAGGTCACTAACATCCAAAGCTAAGAAATAATGATTGGGCCGTAGTTTCGAAATAATCTAGCAGCTTCGTTTTTCTTAATCTGATGTTTAGTCAATGACTGGGGGTTTGGGGGGGGGGGGGTGTCAAATGAGGGATGTTTGTGTTTTTCTTTGGTCTTTTATTCTATTGCTACAAGTTAGATATATTGCGTCCGTATCAGCCAACAGGGTTGACCAGATTGGCCCTGTAACAAGAATTTTCAAGAAAAAACAAGAACATAAAGTGCGGACGCTCCAAAAAAGCCCCCCCCCCCAGATCAGAAATAAGCCAAAAACAACCCAAAAAAATTAAATTAAATTTTAAAAATAACTACTTGGGAACTGCGTCAAACTTGACTGCAATCAATCTAAAATTTCAGTAACGGATGTTGAAAGAAAAAGTAAAGCGCAAAGATTTGCACTATAAAATCCCAAGACCTTTTCATTTCTTCGTCTTTAACTTTAACGTTTAGCTGGTCTCGATCAAGGAACTCCTTGGTCTCTATACATTCCGATACAACAACAACTGGATGTCCCCAGGGAGCTTACTGTAACCAGAGACTATAAATAAATATACTGTAACCTCCTTGGATGTCCCGCACTAAACTAATGGATAGAAAAGTAGTTGTTTAGAAGTCGAAACGTTGACCAGGAAACCAAAATGAAAAGAAATAATAACGACTGAAAGTATGACTTGTTAATTACCGATATTTCCTTGGGAGTTCATATTGAGTACATGTATAATAAATTATACTATTATTAGGCCCTAGGTGTGAGTCTTGGATTTCATGTTAATCTGGGAGAGGAAGTGACCTGTTCAAACCGAAAGTAAGAAAGGATTATAAACAGGAGGTAGGAGATAGCATCGGCCAAGTAAAGCAAGTGCCCAAATCCGTTCGTCGCTTACCTTGGGCTCTCTTTCTGACTGCTTTGCTTCTTTCGCCGCTCATTCGACACTCAAACGGCTCTGGTTTTCGCACTATAGCCTACAATTACCAATGTTCAGATGCTAGAAGGTAATTCGGTAGCGACAGTGCAACGCAGTTCAGAAGTTTATGCAACTGCAAAGCCATAGATAAATACTTTAACTTTAAATAGATTCTAGATCTAGATATATAGAATCTAGATATAGAATCTAGATATTATTAGATCTAGATTTAGATATTAGGGCGATTGTTAAGATTCCCGCGTTTTATTCAGATGTGCGTTTTTCATACCCTCAGGCATATTTCGCTTTGGTCCCTAACCAACCCTAGGTTAGGGTTAGGGGTCCCTAACCCTAGGTTAGGGTTAGGGTAGGGTTAAGGTTAGGGACCAAAGTGAAATATGCCTGAATGAGGGTATGAAAAATGCACATCGGAATTAAACGCGGGAATCTTAACAATCGCCGATATTAGATCTAGATCTAGTCTAGATTCTAGATCTAGATCTAGATCTAGACTAGCCTATCACGACCTTGTCCATAGACCATCACATCATCAGCAAAGGTTAGGATTCTTCCTGCTCCACTTAACCGATCCTGGCAATTTTAGATCTAGATCTAGATCTAGATTTATTGAACAGGACCAGGCTTTAAATTCTAGTGGCAGTCCTGAGGCTGAGGCAGTCACTACTGGGTCTGACATCCATCACCAGCTTGCCGTAATCGACTCGGTTGTAAGCATCCTCTAGATGGTCTATTGCAGCCATTGCTGTGACTGCTGTCTCCTCCTTTCTCTGGAACCCTTCAAATACATCACACTAACGGTCTAACACAGCCGTGTTTGTGCAGGTGTCTTTCCCTGGTCTGTAGCTTCCAAGGCCATCCGGAAGGAGCTTTTTCTCTCTAGGTAATTTGCCTGCCTTTTAGCCACAATCTTTTCCAGGGTCTTTCCATAGGTATTCTGCATGGTGATGATTTTGTATCCCTTGATGTTGGAGTGGTGTTTGCCTGGTTTAGTGAGAGACATGAGGTAGCTGTGTAGCCACTCCTCTGGAATCTTGCCTTTGGCCTGACTCGTTGAAGTCCTCCACCATGCCCTGTAGATCTTCTTCATCTGCATCCTTAAAATGGCTGTATCTCTCCCCATCAGGTCGTGCTGCACTATCCTTCGTTCCGCTTATTACCTGCTTCACTTCCTGTATTGTGACACCCTCTCCATACAGCACCTCTGACACAGCAGTTTTCAGAATTGCTCGGATGTTAGTACGCTCCTCCGTGTTGCCTTGGTGAGTCTGCTTGATGTACCTCTCAAGAAAAGGCCGGCCTTTTGCTTCATCTGTCTCCAGTAGCCTAGATCATTCTCATCTTTAACAGACAGAGAGCCCACGTCAGTCTTTAATCCCTTCATTTTTCTGTGCAATTTCCCGAACTTGTGTAGTGCCTTCTCTGATAACACCTTGGCCACGTACTTCTCCCTTCGTTCCTGTTTGGCCTTATTTGCACTCTCCCTGAAAAGTCGCCCATCTCTTTTCATCCGCTCTCTGAGACTATTCTTCTCCTCTTCTGATACGTTGTCAGACTTCCTCGCCCTATATGCCATGCTCTTGTTGACCTTCTCTTCTGTAGCTACAGCTCTTCAAGCATAGGATTCCAATAAGGCAGCTCGGCTGAACAAAGTTGGATTTTGTTGTGCATGATGCCCAAGCCTTTCGCCTTATTTTTTACAGCACAGTAGAGCCAATGTCCTTTCCATTATATCTGAATGTTTTTTTCCTCTTGCATTTTGCCCTCTTGGCAATTGATCATTACAGAACAAGGCAGATGATCACTTCCATGGTCAGACAGAGCCTGCCATTTAGCAAGGACCTCCGAACCTGCTGTAATCAATGCCAAATCTATGTTGGAATCATCCTCTCCATTGTGCTGTGCGATCCTTGTCATGTGTGTTTCGTTGAGAATGGAAAAACTGCTCGCTATCATTGCCTTCTCCAGTGCCTTTCCTTGAATGTTATCGTGTACATTTCTCCATGTCACACTCGTAGCGTTGAAGTCCCCAACGATCGTCACCCTTTCACTCAGTAATCTGGGTTGGCCTAATGACTAATCCTAATAAATGAAGGGAAAAGTAGTCTCAGAGTGAAAACAAACTTGCTGGATTTTCAGATAATTTGAATAGGTAAGGGTTAGGGTTGCGTTACCTTAACCCTACCATAAAAACCCCTATCTAATAGATCTAACCAATATCCAACAAATGTGAATATTATATCATGCAAATCTGGAAGGTTGCCCTCAATTTTTCAACTCTGTTTGATGTGCATGTTGTTGCTGTTGTTTTCAAATCCCTTTAGCTGAGAGCATTTCGCTCTTGGCAGCGCAATGCCTCCCTCAAGTAACCAGATTCATGTGCATAAAAAGTATAAAATGTACTCCAGGTCTCCTGACAATGATGCAGGCAAACTGAAAGTGCAGAAAATCATATATATTGGCTTGTTTACGTTGTCATTGTTTGTGATAGCATCAGACAGAGTGTAGGCCTATATAATGTTCAACAATTTCAAAGAAGCAGCTGGGTTTATAATAATATAGCTTGACGCGATGAAAGGGGTTGGGACTCAGTGCAGTGTTTATCCAATGATATGCAAGTGTTAAAAATGAATTGAGCACTCTGCCACTACCCACACCTCACGAGATAACCATTGCTGCTTTCGCCACTAAACATGGGGTCAAATGACACACAATGTGTGTCTTCTGCTTTATACTGGCCATTGGATGATTAGCTGCCAGGGTCAGGGTGTTTGTTTTTTAAAGTTTTTTTGTTTGTTTGTTTTCTCTTGTGTTGTTTCCATCTTCTTCATGCAACAGCGAGGGAGCCTTATTATCATCACAAATACCTGCATTACCCATTACATTTTTTTATTAACATCACAAATACCTGCATTATGAAATTACCGAACCTCTTCTTGGATTCCACTTACAATTTTCTCAAAGGTTTTAGAAAAAGCGAAGTGTCCGTCTATTATGCCAGTTGAGTGTGAACATAGCAGTGAATGAGGTATTTTGACTTGAGAGTCAAACTCCACCTCTGGACTGACAAGCTCACTTTGCACTATAATGTATATTATATATATATATATATTTATTTATTTATTTATTTTTTTTTTTTTTTTAATTCTCTAGCCGTGTTCAAACTGCAATAATATCATAAAAAATGCATTGTCAAGCTTCCGCTTTCTTTTTTTTTTTTACAGGAATCTAAGAGAGCGTGATGGATCAAAATCAAGAACGCAATTTCAGAACTCACTACTATGAAAAAGTTAGATTCTTTCCTACGGTGGAAGAGAAGAAATCTGTGGAAAGTCTACTGAAGGAGCAGCCTATCCAGAAAGAAAAGCTAGGCCAGTTTTGTCTCCGTTTTGGCATTCCAGCTGTGTACAGAACATACGTTTGGAAGCTTCTTCTTGGTGTGTTTATGTTGTGATGATTCATATGTACTTATAGGGTTTGTAATACTGGGGATCATCTCTGTTTGGTTCAGAAGAGGGCAGGCCAGATGAAGAAATTGCCTTATGACCTCAAATGTGATTAAACAATAATGTCCACTTGAATACACTTGGTCAAGCACAGATAGCTTCATCTAATCAGAACTGTTGTTTGCTGCTTGCAGCTACCTGTTGAAGTTGACAGTAATTCAAGTGACTTGGATTTACTGACGTAACTTTTTTTTTCACTCTTCTACTGTAAAGAATTTATTGCTCTAAGTTTTGAGTTTTATAATTGAGAACACGCCTACCACATATGACCAACTACATCCACAAAGGATACACTGCAAAGCTATATATGAGTTGACTGGCGGTGTTTACAATTCTTTTTCGGTGTATGGTGGAGGAAAATGATAGGGAGATAGTTTGTAGAAGCAAAATTTAATCTCAAGGTGTTGGAGGGCACAACTGGTAGGTCTACTTCTTTTCTTTCTGTCTGTTCTGTCTGTCTGTCTGTCTGTTTGTTTGTCTGTCTGTCTGTCTTGCTCTTTCCAAGTGCTAAATGACCGTTATTGTTTCATTGTGCTCCTCTTCACTCAAACAAACAAATTATGTGTATCCATCATCGTTCAGACTCACAGTAAATGTCACCACAATTCTATTTTTCAGAACTGAACGTTGATTTCCTTCTTTTCCCTTGTCAAGGTGTTCTGCCACTCAACCGGAGTACAGAGAAGTATGTGTGGGGACATCGCGAGGAGCAAGTGAAAGAATTGGAGAGAGCAGCAGTCCTTGTGCGTCCGCAGTGTCTGGACGAGACCTTGGAACAAAAGATTCTTAGGATGAAGCTCATAGAAGACGGGGCTTTGCCAATACAGGATAAGTTTTTGGTAAAGAAAGTGCACCCCTTGTCCTCTGTGCACCTCCCCTCTCAAAGCCCCTCCCCCTTTCTCATCTTTATCATCACCCTTCTCACCCTGGACCAGGGTGTAGGCCTCCAACAGACACTTTCCTTGGGCTAGCTTTTTAAGGATTTTTAACACAATATGGTGAAATCACTTAATTTCCCTTATCACCACTGGCCATTTATTGATGATGCTTGGAGGGTTAATATCTAGATGGAGTATACTCCTGCAATAAATTAGTAAGATATTGTGGTGGCAGATCATTTAAATTAAACACTTCGGATGAATGACACTTGTCATCTTTCACAGCTGCTGAGGTTTATTCCTTTTGGGTCAGGGAATAGTGTTGGTGCTGGGTCATTTGAAATAAATGATGTTCTTTTTTTCATGTACCCTATTTTAAAACTGTTCTGGCTCACGTTTGATGGGTTGACTTTATTGGGTTTCTCTTCAGTTATTGCCAGGTTATCTTTCCTTGAAGTATGTGACTGAAAAAAAAAGCACCTTCTGTTTCAGTGTTTTCTCTGGAGGCTGAAAATCCTAGTCCAAAGCTATGCAGCAAATTTGTTGTTCTTACTTTGCTACTAATTTCTCCCTCCTTTATTCCTTATTTTTTCCCGTTAGAGAGTCTGTTTTTTTGTTTTTTTTAATGTATCAATATTGCACTCCTTTCTCCAGGAGCAAGACCCTACCAACCAGTACTTTGTGTCCATTGCCCAAGCTGTGAGTGGACTGACCAGCTCTGAGTCTGAGGCCGATCTGTTCTGGATCTCAACGCGATTTTTCAGACATATAAGTAGCAACATCTACAGTTCCCTACCACAGTTTGTGAGTATGAATATGAATATATGTTGAGCTTTTCTTAGTCTTGTCTCGTTTAGCTGACATTTCTTGTTGGGGGGGGGGGCATAGCTGTTTCTAAACTACATCCTTTTCTGTCTAATTAATCCATCAATTTCTCCCTTATTGATTTAAAAAGGTATTAGTCGGGCAGAAACTTTATGTGTTTAAATTTTAGTATATTTACTAAAGGAGTGTTTTCTTCTTTTGCAAAGAGGGAATTGGCTTCCGCACCTTCACTCCTTCCTTCATTTTCATCATTCCTTTAGCTTATTCTGTCTTCTCCTGGCAAAAATTCTGAATTTACGTCAGACCTCTCATGATCTTCCCTAAGGTTGGGTTCCTATTTGAAACTGTGTAGACCGAGAAAAACTTACTCGAAGAAACTTGAACGGTGTCTGCTTGAGATCTGGCAGGCACTTAATGAATTTGCTTGAGACCAGGCACCTGATGAATTTGTCCACAGCCAGAACTGACATTGCAGTGTCTCCAGAAAGAGGATGTGGACCATCGACTGCACCAGCACCTATGTGACCTCCGCATGTTGGAGGCCCCACTTCTGAGCTTCTGGTTCCACACTTGCTTTGCCAGTGTCCTGCCTGAATCAGCTCTTGAACGGTTGGTGTTGTTCTCATTGCCCATGGTGTTTTCACCGTTGCTTCTATGTAATATGAGATGGACTCAAGGTGTGCTGTAATTGAACCTCTGCCTTTGAAAGGGAATGGCCTTTTGATAAGTTTATAAATATTTTTTGCTGCTTTACCAAGAACTGATGCCAGCATGTATTTATGACTTAGTATTCATTAATCTTAGAATGTACAGGGAGTGTAGAATATTTCCCTATATGCCAGGGAAATAGGCTACTAACCCCTGTAAAAAAAATGCATGCAACATATTTCCTGCCTAAAGTGTGCTTTATGCGATTACCACACCTTTGTCGTTAAAATCATTTTTTTTTTTCAATGAATATATTTTATTTTCTGCCACTCAAATTGTTTTTTCATATCTAGTGTGAAATACGTTATGGTAAGTAAATGTTAATTTCCTTGTCATGAAAGGCACGTACTCGGACAGCATTCCTTCATGTACAAATCTTTGGTTTCAGTATTTGGGATCGGGTTATATCGGGATCAGCCCAAATCCTGGTGTATGTAGCAGTGTCCATCCTGCTGACCTTACGGCGACCGCTGCTGGCCCTGACCACCTCGGATGACATGCTCACATACCTCAAACACGTAAGGAGTCACTCTAGAATCTTAAGCATTTCTTTTTACACCAAATTGTAGTTGACCTTAGTCCTTAACTAGCTTCTCTTACGAATTCTCGACTTTTACCTAAGAACTGATTACTGGTATTTGGTTCCTTTTTTGCATTCTTAGTTGCTTTCAAAGTGTAGAAGGTGAATTGCAGTGAATGATTTTGGTGGGGGAGGGGGAGGTTTTCTCTTTCTGTGCCAGTTTGAGGTATGTCATTGATACCCAGTACCACAAGTGTGCCAATTCATGATCTGCTGTCAATATTGGTTTACATCCCTTTTCTTTATTCCGTCATGCTTGTAAAGCTTTAATATTGTTTACATTTAACAATACTTCTCTTTGCTTGTTTCTTTCTTTTATTTTGGTGTCTTCGTTTATATACTCTACAAGTTTTCTTTTTTTTAAAAACAATATGTCTATTAACTAACCTCTCCTTATGCCACATTCAACCTGGTACATTAACTGCTTTACTACACACTAGACCAGACAAAGGTAAAAAAAACCCTGGGAAGTGGGTAGTTGGCAGGTGCTCTGGTGGGGTTTGCTCCTTCTTTCGTATCAAACATCTATTTCTTTCCTCGTTCTTTTTGTGTTTGTTACTCTCTTGTAACACCTCTAATCTTCAGCTCTAATATTACCCCAATTGTGTTGTAAGTGCTGTAAAATTCTTACTAAATTGAAACAAAAGCTCTGGGACATGGAAAGAGTTAATAAATAGATTCATTTGACTCGGACACCTACTAATGGTGGATTATGTACATGAACATATCTGCACTGTCATGTGATTTTACATTTTTTGTATCGCCTCTTTCCTGTTACGTCCTCTTTGTTTTAATAGGCCAGAGGCTCGTCTTTCAAAAAGACCTGCTTGTGTCTAGTCGCGGCCAGTAGTAGAACTTACTTGTTTACCCTCCTTCTGTTGTATCTATGTATGCTTTTCCCCTCACACTTATTGGCCGTTTTTGTACCTGTATTGAATTTATTGATGTCCTTTCCTTCACTCATGCTTCTCTTGGGGGCATTAAACTCATTCAAAAGCTAACCATTTTAAAAATAAAAATTTGGCAGATTCCAGAAGACTGTGGAGACAGAATCGTCAACGAGGCATTGGAACTTCTGCACAAGAACTCAAGCCAAACAGCTGGAAAGCCAGACTCACCTGCTGGAGAAGATAGCGGCCGCAGTTCTGGGAACAAGCCAGGGGGAGGCAAACCTCGCCAAGGGTCGCAGGACACGTCGACACCGAGTGATAAAGTTGTACGCAGCCTCGTGGAGAGCAAGTCGGTCACCATCGAGATTGCCAGAAAGTCACCCAATGCTGGGGATAAGGCTGGATAGTCTGCCACTTCTTTGTTTCTTTGTTCATATGCTGTCTGACTGATAGATCTAGTCTGAGTTAAGTATTGTTTACAAGGTATGATGCGGAAATGAGCAGAATTTAAGCTTTATTCACCTGGTCAGGGGAAAAATGTACATATTAAACACACACAACCTCCCTCCCCCCCCCCAGAAAGAACCTGC
>NW_004797753.1:479357-480455 GCF_000002075.1 Aplysia californica
CCCCCCCCCCAGAAAGAACCTGCAATCTGTCGACTCAGTAACTGCCAGTCATTCTCTATGACCTGGAAATGTCAATGGTTGTCTTACGTAATCAGTGTGGGAGTTCAAACTGACACTGAATTATGGAGGTTGGATATTGTTATAGATGTGATGCTGAACTGGGCTTTGTTCCTTGCAGGAGTTTTTGTCCAGGATTGCTTTCCAGTCAGGGAAAAAGTATACACTGACCTCGCTAATAAAAACAATTGAAAAAAGACATCCAGTTTCTGGGATACTTGAATAGACGTAAAAGTCTTGAGCATCTAGCTCTCAGTGCCAAAATTGAAGGCAAACGAGGCAGGGATAGACCCAGAGCAACCTACTTGGAGAACCTAAACAGTAAACAGATCGGTAACAAGGAAAGATAAGGATGATGTAGCTTTTTTGAGAGCATCCAAATGAAAGAATGAATGGAGAACCATGATGATCAATGTGGCATTTGATGATAATGATGAACCCACCAGGGAGTGGGTGGCTGGTGGGTGCTCTGGTGTGGTTTCCTCCTTCTTTACTATCAAACACCTATAGAGGGGGCTCTCATGATCTAGAGGTTAAGATGTTCACCTCTCATTCAAAGGTCCCGGGTTTGAATTCGGGTAGCGACTGAAAAAAAATTATACTCTAAAATTGTCTCCTTTCGCCTTCTTTCCTGCTCTCTTGCAATGTTCTGTCGTCTGCTTCCGTCTTCACTTTCTGCCCCTACCCCCTCACCCCCTTTTGCCTCCTCTTCTGGGTTTCTGACTCTTTCTACAGCCTTTCTACTGCTACTCCTTGGCTCCTTACTGCTGTCTTTCAGCCACACCCCTGATCTTCTGGTAGGAAAGATCTACACCTTGCCTTCTCGGACAAGGGCGAAAAATCTCGGATGTCCTGAGTGCAAGTGTGCACGTTAAAGGTCCTTAGGTGGTCTAAAATCGATAAGAGTAGGCTTCAGCGGCCACCCGGGCAAAATTCAAAATTTCCTACCAACTTTACCAACTGAAAATGTTTATTGTGTCCCGCGCACTCATATGACCTTATGCAGTTGCGAGCACCGTAAAACACTTGCGCCCCCCCCCC
>NW_004797753.1:481501-518118 GCF_000002075.1 Aplysia californica
GGGGGGTATTTTTATGTTCTTGGGAACATGCAAAAAGTTTATCATGGATGTAGGAGAAAGGGAGAAGCAGCAAACATCCACAACTTCCTTTTTTCCTTCCCTTGGGAAGAAATCAGTTGAGCTAAACTGTTCCTGTACCATGTATACTTTTCCTTTCACTATGACCGAAAAGGACTATGTGAAAAAAAGCATGTTTGCGAGTGTGTGTTGACTGAAATAAAGAATTACTGATATAAAAAACCACTGTACGTTATAAGTTGTTCGAGTGAAGCTGATTACTTATCTAATAAGCTAATACTAATCATTAATCCGATAGATGCCTATCTAGTGTTCTACAGCATTCACGTGTGTTGCGCATATAGGCCTAACTATACTGAACTACGTATGCACTATCGTAACTCAAACAACGATCAGAAACCTTCTTTCAAAGTCAAAGACGCTATTCGAAAGACCAATCAAAAAAACATTTTAGTCATATATCGCCCGAAAAAATTGTCATTAGCCCACCAGGAAAGAGCCCATGGTCAAGGCAGATGCTCTTTGTGTTAGCTTTGGGGAAAGCAGAAGGAATTCTTTTGTAAAACAACAAAAGTGAAAGAAGCTAGCACAGGCCATCAACAATTACTCTCCAAAGATGTTTGTCCTGTGCATCTTTCTTCAATTGTGTTCAAGTTTGCCCTGTTACTTGGCATAAGCCTTTATCTTTCTCCACAATGTTGCACTTGGCCTTCCTCTGATGGTGGAAATTTAATGTTTAGCTCTTTGCTGGTTGGACTTGTCATTAACTTTCTATTTCTAAATCTCTATTACATTTCCATCTTCTCAGTATCACTTCCTTTTCCACTTGTCTTATGTTTTCACTCTAATGATGATCCCTCAGACTAATAGACTCAAATATAGATCCTGTACATTCAGATACACTCCTAAAACAAAGGAAAGAAAAATACTAGAAAAACTTCTTGCTGAGAGCTACTAATTTTTGCAAGTAGTCTGAGAGCACCCCTTAATAATAGGTCTTTCTTCTGTTCTTTCCCTCTATTTTTTTTGTCCGTCTAACCTGCTTTTCTCATGCTCAAAATGACTGTTATAGTGACAATCTAGCATCTGCGTTTGTCGCGGCCTCGATTTTTGGGATTGTTTTGTCCGCGAATCGCGGCCGCGATTTTTGCATTTTTCAACAAAAAAAGCTACATGTACTTCATCACATATTAGAGATGTATTTTAATAATTTTAAGGTGTCCATGTATCGTTATTTTCATGCGAAGAATATAGGTACATTACAAACTATATTTATTTTGCTGTTTGTCTTTTATTTTTTCCCTCTTTGTTGTGTTTTAATTTGTTGGTGTGTTAATTTTGTTGTTGTTATTGTTCTGATGGGTTGTGTTTTTCTATTTTCTGTGTTTATGTAGCGTAATGTCATTTAATTTGATGTTGTTCCTATATTTTTTAAAATGTAACTGTTATGTTAGAGCGTGCCTCCACCAGAACCGAATACTGACACTGGCAGGCCCCTTGTGTGTGATTCCATAATTTACACGTGGTATCCTGTACTTTTTCTTGAATTACTGTAGGGTTAAAACGGCCAATCTTCAGATAAGTGGACACACACCCTTATTTGTTATTTTTTGTGGTTTCTTTATGTGCTGTTCTAATTTTGATTTCATTCTTTTGTGAAACCTTTATTTTTCATGTTTTTACACTCTATGTGGCTACAAATGGTATTCTGGATGCTTTAAACAGAACATATTGAAATTCTGGTGCTTTAGATTAAGTTACCTCTATCAAAAATATATTGCTATATATATACATACATATATATATGTATATATGTATATTATATATAATATATAATTATATATATAGACATGTAATTATATATATATAGGTCGTCAGAGAGTTGAAAGCTTGCACATTAGTGAATGGCAACTTTTATGGCAACTTTTGGACAAAAAAATGGCAACAAACGCAGATGTGAGGTCAATGGACTTTACTCGAACAAACCAACTCTAGAAATTATAAGTGTTAATGTAATTTAGGATATTGTTTCGAGATGGGCACAGGTGTATATAGTATATGTATGTTTCAGTGAAAGAAGTAGGCCTACTTTCAGTAGTAATGTTGGTGTTCACTATTGTGTTTGTAATTATGATGTCCTGCTGATCCAAATAAGCAGAATGTCAAAGTAAGTGACTTTTGTACAAGTGGCGTGGACCAGACTCGGTTTCATGGTATATATTTATGTATATAGCAGAATTTGTTTAAACTGAGCAGTTAATCCGAAAACAGCAATAAACTGGAGGTAAATATAATGGAATCCCCAATTTTTTTTTTCCTTATTTGAGCAATCTGTATACACCAAAAACATGGCTAATCTGAAGAAAATCCAGTGGTCTCACAGATTCTGGTTTATATGCACTCCAATAAATGGAAGTGCAATTACTCGTACACATATATAACGTCTTTAACTGTGTGCTTGTGTGTTGTGTAATGCTATGACAAATTTCCTGAGAAGAGACAAAATGAATTGTCCACACTTGTACATGTTTGTTAATGTCCTTTTTCTCTCTCACAGATTGTATAGTACACTGAACCCATGTCTTTCATGTATTTTTAATATGATGTTGCAGTAATCTAGGTCAATTCAACAGATTGATCCGTAAATGTTCATGTTTCTTGATAGACTGAAATAAATGTATTTTGAGAAGTTTCCTTTTTTTTCTCCTTTATGCTTACAAAGTGGAGTGGATCCTTCATTTTTTGAGAGCTATAACTCGTTTAGTTTTAATCATTTGTGCAACATTCCCCATACCACCAGGGAAGAAGCTGCTCAAGATTGCATAATCTGGCACTCCTTAATAAGATCTGGAGTGGTTAAGTTTGAATAGGGATGTATCAGAGACAAAGAACAGCAACGTTAACTGCGAAAAAGACCGAGAGAGCCTCACCTCCGAGCAGAGTTCAAGTTCAGCCCAACAAATCCTGCCAGTCGAAGATCGGCCTATTAGCCATCTCCATGCACCCCCCATAGACATAGGGATAGGAACCAGAAATACCTTTAGCATAAAAAGTGAGAGATAGAGACGAAGCAAGAGGGAGGGATAGAGAGAGAAGAGAGGGGGAAAAGGGGCAGGCACAGCAGAAGCAAGCCAATGCCTTTGTAAAACATGATCACAGCTCTACTACTACCAACGAAGAAATATCGTTTGGAACAGAAAGGAGAGCAAACAAGTCAAGATTCAGTAACAATCATCTTTCATTATATTTTGGTTTTTGAGCATTCAAGAACATAAGAATGGATTAGAAATGTATTAAAAGTTTTTGAACTTGGAAGGAACACTACAAGTAACTTGAAACTCTAGAACATTTCAGTACAATTTGAACATCCTACAAAAACATTTACATGGCTCTTTTTGTATGGCTACAGTTCACAATTCCCTCACCGGCATTACTGCTACAAAGGTTAGGCTCTTTTCTGTAGAACGTAGATGTAACATCAATTGGCAAGTGGGGCTGTTATTTCATCGAGTATCTTTGTCTGTCTGAAGCACCACACTCGGTCTGTGTTGGCTCTGACTGGCACAGTCGAACCAGTAGCCTATGTCTCCTGAATAATCTACTTTGTGTCAATGGAGGAGTAAAACATTAAATAATCAGTCCTCTTGTTTTTCTACCCTTTTCTAGTTAAACTGAACTAAAAGTGTCGGCTCAGAGCATAGTCAGCTAGATATTTGAGTCTATGCCTTTCCCTGACTTCGAATCAACCATTCCCCCTTACATACATTCCCCACTTTAAAGTCAAATTCTTAAAAGGTTACTTACATATATATATATACAATAAATCTGAGTTTCAGACAGTGCTTTGTCATTAAGAACAGCTGTCACTTTGTTATCAACAAACAAATGTAGTAATTGTGTCTTTTATGGGGTATTATGAGACCGCCAGAAAGCATTTCTATAACATGCATATATTTAAAAATTGCATACTATAACTTCCGCTGTATTCAGGGCAACTTTTTGCCACACTCAAATCCCTGCACCTTACTAAAAACACTTCTTACAAAACCAGAATGGTCAACATTAAAACAGTTAACAATTCATCTACTTCTGGGCTTGATAAAAGATAAACAACATATAGCTAAAAATCACCCTAAGTTTTCTTCAACTTTCAGCAGAAACTCAATTTATCCCGAGCAATTCACAAAGAGACAGACTTTTGCGCCTTATCCATGACCAAAGCACGAACTCTCTCAGAATGTGCACAAAGCAATTTGTGTACCATGTGGCCTCAAAAGCTGAAAATTACGGTACAAGTGATATCTCGGAGCTTAGTAACGAACTGAAAATAGCTCTTTTTAAAATTGCATAAATTTGAAACTGAACAAATGTAAGAACAGAACTTGTTCATAATCAAGAGGTCATAAAGCAGCATTGAAATACTTGCAAGCAAGCCACAACCCCCCCCCCCCTCCCTCCAAAAGAAACCCCCTGCTCAATCAAGGAATAGCCCAAATTTCAGTTACATTGAATGCCAATGTCTTTCGAGTCCATCAATACTCATGGTTAGAAGAAGTCACTGAGACACCAAAAAAGATTTGTTGAGAAAAGATAAGATACAATAGGATGTATTTTATTGATCCTCCATTGGAAGAAATAAACAGTGTGCTTTCACCAGCTACTGACACAAAATATATCCATCATCTCTCTCACTCTCATCTATCCACCATCACTCTCTCTTTCTCCCGACTACCCCTCCCTTCCTCCCCCACTCTCTCCATCTCAAATCCATGCTGTTCGATGTCCTCACTGAGTTTTCTATAACAATTAATAACAAGCTGCTAACAAAACAGACTCAACTCAATCCACTAAGACTTGATTACTGTCTAACAATACAAGAAAAGGATTTTATTATCATTAGTATAAGTAATTATTATTATGCATTCAGCATCAGTATAACATGAAAAGCTTGAACTTCTGGGAAAATCTGAAACCTTGCCATTAACTAACAACAGAGAACGGAGAATAAGCGACAAGATCAAGAAGAAACGAGGTAGGATGTGACCTGTAATGCCTTTACAAAGCCATGATAGCAGGAAACTATGCCTGGAAAAGAAGATGTCAAATTTTGTCAAGATTCTAACATGATAATATTGATAAGGTCATCAATGTCACTGTAACCTACATGTATATTCAGCTCCCTTGAGATTTGAGACCAAGGAAGATTTCCATATATGCGCGATGAAAACATTTAGTTAGTTTAGTTTTATAGAGGTTTTACGGCACTCGCAACTGCATAAGGTCACATGAGCGCCAGAAGTATAGAGGTGTTATAAGAGAGTAACAAACATAAAAAAGAAGAAGGGGAGAAAAAGATGATAGATGTTTGGTAGGAAAAAAGAAGCAAACCACACCAGAGAACCCGCCAACCACCCACATGAAAACATTTGACCTAACGGAAAACTGTGATATGACCTGAATAAAGTTACAAATGAAATCAAATCATCAGCACTTAACACTTACACATACTGCTCTGCTTGTAACTGCCACCACAAAATTATATACTAAAATCCTTATGAACAAACATTTTAAAATCTCCCAACAGCATTCAGGTTTTATTGATAATGCAGACTGCCTGTAACACAGATGAAAAAGATTCTTGCTGAAATCAACAGTGCATTATAGACTGAGAGCTGAGAAAAAGCTATTGCATAGTGAATGAACATCTGTACAAACCAGCAAACAATCCAAACTGCACCTCAAATCTCCTTTTTAGTTTTAATAAAAATTTTACAGGACTTACAACACAATCAGTTCATATGAGTGCCACAGATTAGAGGTGCTACAAGAAAGTAACAAATACAAAAAAGAAAGACGAGAGAAGGGACTATAGATGTTTGACAGGAAAGGAGCGAACCACTCGACAGCACCCACCAACCACCAACCCTCAAATGTCCAAGTGAAAACTACAACCCTGGTCTAAACCATACCTTGAGAAAATTCCTATTGCACATCAAGGCATCAAACAAATTTCTCTAGGCAGTGCGCTGTAAATTGACACGGTATCGAACTGACGCTCCCAAGTTAGCAGATTAATAACAGGAAGCACAAAGGGCTACAAAACCAGGGATATTACAAAAATGAGATTCAAACACAGGTGTGTCATATTCCTGAAAGAGCTACAATATTATATGGGCTTTTGTTTTGTGAACAGCTTCAAGGTGATGTGAACAAATCTCACCTTGAAAATATATCAAATCTTCAACTACAATGGAGGTATATGGGAGAAGTTGCATTGTTTGATGGCGCTCCACAAACCTGTACAACTAAGCTTAGAAAGACACTGAAAATTCCACTGAAATTGTTAAACAAGTAGGGAAAATGCTTCTGTTGATATAGACTATATAACCAGTGTACAAGTACAACTTTTAGTGGCTGATGTGTCTGGTAAAAAAAGTGTAGGAGCAAATTTTTCTCTCGAAGAACTTTTATCTGAAAAACTAAATAACTATTTTCTAAAGCAGTCCATGAAACTGCCCACGCATTTTCGAGGATGATTTTTTTGCTAAAGTGTGAACCATCTTGTAATTATTGTAGAGCATTGTGCACACAACACATCCCAGAACAGTTGAAAGAAGAAAAAGAGCAGACCTAGTCAAATCAGCTTCACAGGGAAAATTCTAAGTTATGAAGCTGTTTTGTCAGTATGTTTAATTAAGAACATCTTACAAAAAGCATAGATCTACGTCTGCTTAAAAAAAACGCACTCTCCCCCTAGAAAAACATAGCAGGAAAAAAAAAGCCACCGTCAACTACCCTTGAGGTCAAGATGCGGAACACACAAGAGCTGACAATGCCTGTTTTTGACACTGTTATCTTCCCAACCCTTTTTTGTCCCTCTGTCCCAGCAGTAATGATACACAGAAAAGCACCCATGCTCCGACCACATCAATGATGTTGGTCACAAAATAGCCAGGTCTCTGATTTTTTTTTTCTAAACCTACTTATGAAACACAAAGGTCTTCTTTAGGAGAGATCCAGTTCTACCCAAAATCAAAGATTTATCTCAAACACTATTAACTATTTTGAAGTAAAAGACAAAACCCCATCATTTTTAAAATAAACTATGCTAAAGTTGGTCACTTTGCAATGACAACATTTCTATGCTAGGAATGACTCAAGACCTCAATTAGATATATTAAAGAGAACCTGCTTGTGTAACTAACAAGAACAGCAGTACAAGACAAAATAGCACAGGGTGATTTGAAGACATCAAAAAAAATAATAAAACCCTCCCAGAAACAGCAACTGCTATACATGTAATCAAAACCAAACAATCAATTCACAACTTGAAAAACTTGTCAAGAATCAATATATTTACAAACAGCTATTTACAGAACACAATGTAAACATGAGCTGAACAATGCAACAAATTAATGGAAACGGAAAAGCTTTCATCAGAGATCAGTTCCAGCATAGAGCTGTTAAGTAGTACACATTTCAACAACACAAAAAACTTGGCCAATGGACATTATTATAAAACACAATGGAATTCACTCATGGTAAAACTTCTAGCAGCTAGGGGTTTTATTCAAAAAGCCCTTTAAAGATACCGAAATGATATTTTCATAATTCCACCCAAAGAACACTCAGCCTTTCAGCTTACACTTACAGACATCAGCATTTGCCTTGTACTTTTTTAAAGCCTTTGAGCCCTGCCTGCTTCAACCCACAGAACCTGTGCACCCAAGTTCCTGGTCAACGTCGGCTACATATAACTACCATTTGCCTTTAGTTTTAGTTTTACTAAAAAGAGTTTTATGACACCTGCAGCACAAATAGGTCATACATGATGCACCTAAGATTAGAGACAGAGGTATTACCAAAGAGTTACCAATACAGAGAAGGAGGAGAGATAAGGAAGGTAGATGTTTGATAGGAAAGAGGGAGCAGACCTCACTAGAGCATGCAGCCACCCACTCGCTGAATCCTGCATTTGGTGCACAGAAAGGATAACACTGGTAAACATAAATTTTTAAAGTTTTAGTAGAGGTTTTACAGCGGTCACAACTGCATAAGGTCAAATGAGTGCCAAGGGGTGGATGTCAACAGAGAAGCCCTTACAGGGAAACAGGTTTACTCTGCTTATCTCTCTAGCTTCAACAGCGCAAATTCTGCTTCGACTATCATGGCACCCCAGAAATAACAGGTCACAAGAGTGTGACAAAGATACAAAAGAAGTAGAGGAAAAATAACGATAATAAGGATTAGCAACCAAAAAAAAAGCAGCAGTTTCTTGTTGCAGTTCTGGGACAGTTATGAGCATGACATTGATGAATCAGCCCATTTACAATTCTACTGTGCATAAGAACAAGTTAATGTCCCCCCTTTGGAATGGCCTAAAGACACTTCAGTCAGTGGCACCGCCCGGAGGGGGGGGGGGGGGATAAACATTAAGATTTCAAGGCCTAAATTAGTAAATAGGACACTCACGAGTGTAACTTGCCTTAGTAATGTCATCACACTGTATTGTGCAGCACATAGAATAGCTTCCAGCCATGTCAACATAGCCTCCGGTGGCCCCTATTATCACAATGTCAAGGACATAAATGACAAGACCATGACAAGTGCAAAGTTAATAAAAATTGAAAAACAAACTTATCTAAAGAAACAGAATGAAGTACACAGTCTACTTGAGTCTTAATTAACGCAGGTTTACCATAAACAGATTCCACTGTACATCACTGGGTGAGAGTGGTAAGGACATTCAACGACATTTGCAAATGTTCCCTCAAAGACGAGAAAACAAATGCAACCAAACAGGCTATCAAAACAGAACCCTACCTATTTAAGGTTCAGGTTTGTTCACATTATACAAAAACAGCAATTACTAACACTATTTGAGTGAGAAAAAAACAACTGAAATGTTAAAAAACCCTACTTGACAAATGATATGTTGAAATGAATATAAGAATGGAGCACAATTAGTAATATCAAAAGGTGACAGTGTTGTATGAAGCCAATGTAAGACATAGTCATACACTTAAGCTGTCATGATGATATCCCAACAAAAAACATTAACTCATTAGTACCTTGCACAAAAACATTTACACTTTGGGGTCTTTTTCTCCTTTCTGTCTGTTTTTATTGAAATTCAAAACTAAGAGGGAAAGGGCGACACAAAATATTGTCAAATAGAATCTTAATTTTAGCTGTAGAGAAAGATGCTGCCTAAAATCTTGGTAAGCGAACCAACATGTCTGGCTTCCATCCAAGTACAAATTAGTAGAGCACAGTGTTAAAAAAAACTTCTCTCCAAAAAGAAGCTCCAAAAGAACTTCCGCATGTCTGAGACCTGACTTGTGCAGTCTGCGGCAGAACAAAGAAATAACAATGCCACCAAACCATCGATGCGATACGGTTTCATATATCAGATGTCAGCATAACCAAACCACTGTCTTAGTGATAGCATAGTAATCCAGCCAGTGTGATCTTTCCACCGTAAGGTCTGTACTGTACATAAACTGACTTCAAGTGCATTTCAAACCAGTGTAGACACACGTTCATTCAAATTATGGGCTCAATCCAGAAGGAAAGAAGAATATCATCCACATTATGATAAGATCGGATAACAACAAAATTTACTATCTCGCTTTATTTTCCTAAACGTATTCTACAAAGCATGTTTCATTGGTTAAAATTTAGATTCAAATGACCAAAAGTGGACTTTTTTCACAGAAAAAAAATCATATAACTCTAAGTTGTCCATTAACATATCAGTTTTTGCCTTCTCCTGAAAAATGTACCCTATGTCACTTATCCAATCTTATCACGACTGTTACCATATACTCATGTTTTATCATATTTTTATAAAATCAATCTAAATCATTTACTTCATCAGCTTTTAAAGCTTACATAAAAATATTGCAGCTTTTTTCTCCCATGTAATGGACATGCAACGAACATTCAAATACTTAGGAGAATAACAAACAAAGCAAACAAAGAAGCAACTGAACAGGGATCTCGAGAAAGACAGCCCACAGCAAGATGCCCACAAGCACTGTAGAGTAGATCATCAGATCCAACAACAAACAGAAATGGCTGAACAGATAAGCCTGTGGCACAACTGGGAGAAAACCATTCCAACACATGGCCATTTAAAACCTCAAAGACAATGGCTACCATCCGCTAAAGAAAAATCAGGCTATCATTTGCCAAGGAAAAAAACCACCCAAGAACACCCTTATTTTGATGAAACGCCCTCAAAAGCAAAAGTTGATATTACTTGCAGCACATTTGGTACATCAACTGTCACTATTTCAATGGACAAGGCTTACAACTTCCTATTTAACACATTACACCCTAAGGGCCTGGACGGGAAGCCCATTGTTAGATCCTAAGCAAGGGGAAGGAACCCTCCTCCCATGAATACAAGCGTCTAAAAAACACATTTTAAAAACACTGAACAAATTCCCAAAATAATGAAAAAAGAAAAGTTAAAAAGAAAAATGAATGTAGTTTCAGAAAAATATAACTTTATGTATGCGCAAACTGTTGGAAAAGTTCTAACTTGAGTTCAATCGGGGTGTCCGACCCGTCACTCTCACTTTCAGCCTCGCGATCGAGCCTTAGATCTAAATTCTAGATTTTCTACCTCTGATCAATCTGAGTCGCCCCAAACTCTTGCTACAATGTTTTCATCAAAATCTGATTCATCTGATTTGTCATATGCTTGTTTTTGCTCAAAGCGATCGTTATTTCCTTTTTCAAACTGAATTGTGTCGTTTTTCAACAAGTCGAGACACCTTCGAAGTGTCAGTAACACGATCGCACTTCGATCGGCTCTAATACTAAAACAACTGGCCCGAACAATTTCGTTTCGATATCAAACGGAAGAAGAAACATTTTGCAATAACTGTGCAAATCAAAATCTCGGCCCCAGAGTTTCGTCAAGGCGAGACTTTGTTTCTAAAGATGCCAGGTCGGCGCAGGTGGTTCCGGGCGAGTTAGGGTGGAGCGTGTAAGGGAATTCGCGGGCGATCTCGGGCGAGTTAGGGTGGAGCGTGTAAGGGAATTCGCGGGCGATCTCGGGCGAGTTAGGGTATAATGACTTGATCTCACTGGGATTACTGTTGGTAAAATAAGAAAGAAAGAAAAATTCTCACTCTTACAATATCCAACAAGAGTCAATCTAAAAAAAAAAACCCAAAAAAAACTTGAAAGTAATAACAACAAAAACTTCTATCACAATGCTATAAAACGGGATGAAATGAACAAAAATTGCAGTGAAATGTCAGGAAACTAAATTGCAAATGTTCCTACATCATGACTTCGGGATATGGACATTCTACCAATTCAAAATAAAATTTTGAATAATCGATGTCAATCAGAAGTCATGGTTGTAGCTCCTGCTGCCTCTAGATCCCCTCCCCCCCCTATACAAAAAAAACATCAACAAACCAAACAAACAACAACAAAAACACTAACATACTAAAATTATACCAAATGCTATAAGGTACTGCCTCCTTTTCTGGGGCTTTTCTTTGATGGTTCTTCCTTGGAGTTTGGAAGTGTTGCTGCTCTTTTCAAGGTGGGTTCCATCTTCCCAGAGGAAAGTCGTCGTATAAGTGTGGGGTCACGGTGGAAACTGATGGACACCTCCTCATCAATGCTCTGTTCCGTCTCTCCTCGACTCAGCTGCTTCAGTGTTTCCATTGTTCCAATGTCCAGATCAGGAATGGTGGATAGCTGAGGAACAATTGCAATATTGTACACAGGAACTCACATGATTTAGTAACCAATTCAGAGGAGTCTATATATGGCTAACCAGTACACTGGTACCAAATAACAATAGATTTCAAGCAAAACAGCATTATGGGACCAAGGAAAAAAACATTAATTTAACCATATACATCCTGCATATACATCTTCACAGTAGTTTCTCTCCTAGTTTATAATATGGTCACAGAATACAAAAAGACATCATTATATTTGAAAACCATCTAATCAGAGTTCATTTCAAATAAAGCTCATGGTATACCTCACTTGTTTTCCCTTATCTCTGAAGCAGTTATCTAAAGCAAGACAACAACAAAAAACAGAAAAAAAAACACACAACAAAATCGAATTTCCTGCGAAAAACTCACAGCCAAGCAGAAAGTCATGTGACAATGGTACTTACTGTGGACCCAGAGTCTGGGCTGTTCTCCACCGCCGTCAATACAGGCATGTCATCCAGAGTGAGGCACGGCAGACGACGCGTGTAGAACAAGATGTAGGCCTGAGACTTGAGTACATCTTCCAAAGGAACCAGCTGGACACGTGAATCATTGCAGTGCACCCACGACTCTGATGAATGAACCAGAACTAAAGTTTAAGTTTAAACAAAACTTTTACAGCACTTGCAACACAATAATGTCATATAAGTGGTGAAATGAACCAGAATGAAAATTTGGTCCAAAAGGCAAGTCAGCAAAACTGAAATATAAGCCTTAGAAATTGAGGCTGGGTAAATGCTCAGAGAACATAAAATGACAGCTATGATTTTGTTTGTTATTTCACCTTTAACTGAGCCAAACATCTTATTAAACACAAACATATTTTATCAAAAACAGAGGACTTCATCATATAGTCTGAAGTCTGAGTGCAGAAGCATTCAAGAAAGGGAAAAGAGGACGGAAGAGACCATACACCAGAGTAAATATGACAAGTGTACATCTGAGCATAGATGTGCATGTGAGCAGGTCCAGTATTACAACAGAAACATCTGCTTGTGTGCAGAGGACCAGTATATTACTTCTTCAGCGCAATCAAGGAAATCAAGAATCTTGCTTAGTTTGTGATTGAGCACAGGCCAAGCAGTGACAGGTTTGTACGATGGATCATGCCTCAGACTACTCCGTCCATCATACTGGTTGAGCTCATATTCTTAGGAAATAATATTCTTTAACAATTACAGGACCAAAACTCAAGTACTTCCTTGTAACAGAAAATAGTTTGGTTAGTTTTAGTAAGTGTTTTACGGCACTTTCAACACAATAAAGTCATATAAGTGCCAAAGGTTAGAAGTGTTACAAGAGAGTAACAAACACTAAAAAGAAGGAGGGGAGATAAAGACGAAAGACGTTTGATAGGAAAGAAGAAGCAAACCACTCCAGAGCACCCGCCAACCACCCACTAACAGAAAATAACCATGTTCTTGCTTGCCTTGCACTTCCTTGTGACAGTGTAATTTGAAGAAGGTGACATGTTTATCAACCCAAAAACTACACGAAAACCAAGGCAGACATATACGTTACTCAACATACCACGTACTGACATTAAAAAATAAACGAATGAACCAACACTAACCAGCCTGAACATTGTAGGTAAAAGTCGTGTAGTGACCCGCCCGAAAGCCAGCGCCATGGTGCACCACAACTGCATTCAGCCGATAATGAGACAGTTCCGGGCAGGACTGGCAGAACGGAGTGATGTCCAGCTCTTCATCAAAGGCAACATGGGTGCCAATCTTCTCTCTGTGGTTTCTGCCACACCACCTGTGAACGGACAGAGAGAATTTTTCGATAGATAGCCGGATAGATAGACAAAGCTAGGAAGGTAAACAGGCAGATAGACAACTAGATAGATGAATGGATACACAACAGACGGCCCATTGAAAAAAAAACTACTTTCACCTTTATGAAAGAAAGCACATTGTTGATTTCTTCCATTGGAGGAATAAAAACTATATCTTATTTTTCTCTTCTTTTAAAATGTCCACTGACAAAAACCATTACCATCTATTTGTAGTAAGCACAGGGGCATATCCCTAGAGTTTTTTTCCGGTTTTTATGAGTTCAAACTCGTATGATAAAAAAAATAATGTAAGGAACTAGCACTATTAACACTAGCCCAAATTACAAATAAAAGGGGGGTGGTTGCTTCACTGAGGTCAATTCTGTCAATGAAACTGACCTGAACCTCTTCAAGTGAAGTCGCAGAATCTCTGGGGGTTGACTGATCAGCAGCTGCTTTCGGGCGTTTGTCTTGATTTCTTCCTGCTGACGAGACCTCCGCTTCCTCTTTCCTAGATATAGAAAGAACAAATGACAGAACAATGGAAGAGGGACATGAGGAGGTGGAAGAAAAGAGGAACAAAACCTGACCCTGCACAATTATGAAAAAAGATACTTTGAAACTAAAAAGAACATAGCATAAAAAGATATTTCAACACTTCATGTACACTTTAGACTGAAAGCACATTTTCTTTCACCAAGGTATAGAAAATGTAAATAGGAATAAAAAGGCCAGCCACAGGAGTCACTGTGACGTAGTGTCAGCCTACAGTAAGCAGAGGCACAAGACTGTACTTTTACTTTAAATTCTAATCAAATTTCAAATGACTTGATCATACAGAGAGAGAGATGTTGACTTACTGTTGCACTTTTCACACGCATAGCTTGACGGCTCTAGGTCCTCAGTGGTGGTGAAGGTAGACAGCATCTCTGCCACAGGTATTGATCACCACAGAAACATGGGGAAGGAATAGAAGGGAGAGGGGGGAGGGGGGGTGTAAGCAGATACAAGGGAGATGAAATATTTGAAATATTTACAGTACAAAATATTTGTGGGCCACAAAGCAAAGTGTTAATACATATCATACCCCTATACTCACTTTTCAGAACAATAAAAAATCATTACCACTAACTATTTCCATATAAAAAGTTGAGGACAAACACTGGGAATGTAACAAGAACAGAGGAAATTTAAATTACTATCACAGTCATACAGAAAGTCACTGCTCTCTCTACTTCTTTACATACTTCTTTACATTTGCATCATGGGGGGCTCTCGTAGCCTAGAGGTTAAGGTGTTGGCCTCTCATTCAAAAGGTCCCAGGTTCGAATCCGGGTAGCGACCGAAAAATTTTCTTCTCTAAATTTGTCTCCTTTCACTTCATTTCCTGTTCTCTAGCAATGTTCTGTTGTCTGCTTTCGTCTCCTCTTTCTGCCCTCACCCCCTCACCTCCTTTGCCCCTTCCTCTGGGCTCCTGATTCTTTCTGCAGCCTTTCTACTGCAACTCCTTCGCTTCTTCCTACCGCTGTCTTTCAGCCACACCCCTGATCTTCTGGTAGGAAAGATCTGCACCTAGCCTTCTCGGACAAGGGCGAAAAATCTCGGAGGGCCTGTGTGCAAGTTGCGCACGTTAAAGATCCCTTGGTGGTCTAAAATTGATAAGAGCAGGCTTCGGCCGCCACCCGGGCAAAATTCAAAATTTCCTACCAACTGAAAATATTAAGAGTGTCCCGCGCGCTCATATGACCTTATGCAGTTGCGAGCGCTGTAAAACACTTTACAAAAACAAACAAAACAAAACAAAGTTGCATCATACCTGCTAATAGCACTGCACTACTGCCTCAATCTAGTGAGAAAGGATGAGAAATTACTTTCTTACAGAGCATAACGTTGCTACATTCCACCATCTCTTTCTAAACATTATTTTAAACTGCCAAAGAGAACATCTTGATTTCCACTGTCTTCAAAAGAAAAATGAATCAGAGGTTCAGTGGTTGCTGAATCAAGAGCAAAAAGGAGCAGGAGGAGGAGGAGGAGGAGGAGGAAGAAGAAGAGGAGGAGCAGAAGGAAGAGACGGAGAACAACTAAAGACGTCAACTACATGTGTAAGCAGTCACCAGTGATGTGGCACATGTGCCGACGCGTCTGACCAGCCGTGTACTGGAAGCTACGAGGAAATTCCAGAGACAGATCCAGGAAAGGCTCGTGGCGAGATGACGTGTTGTTGCATGTGGAGCACGTCACCTGATCAAAAAAACGCACAGTGAATCACACGAAAATTTATATATTAGTGGTGTTGGGCAGAGATGTTCCATATCCAAGAAGGCTATTTTACAGAAGCTGCACACTGTTTAGTTAAAGTATTCCAGACCACTTCAACTAAGGTTTGGCATAAATGAAAAAAACCACCAAAAAAACTTGACAAAACTTGATGTTCAACTTCATAGAGATTGCACATTTGACCCAGCTTTACAACATAGTCAAAAATCAAGTTTTAGAAAAGTTCAGAGCTGGACTATCTCTGTCTGCCAACTATACCAATATGGTGTTGTAGTTGAAATGAAGCACAGCTGGATTAGTATTAACAACAACAATCACAATTTGTCAAGACCATATCACGATTGCCAAGTCTGGATTTTTAAAACAAATTTATCATTTATTTATATATAACTTATTGGTATAGTAAGAATGCCTGTTACATGTTTTATACCCTCAATAAAGCACAGTTTTGTTTTGTGTACTGAAGATCCAATTATTGAGATTTTTTCATTTTTGTTGAAGCGGATAAAGGTGAGCACTATTTATTAAAGTTTTCGCAAAACAACAAAAAATGACTGAGACAATCTGCTTTATCTAAACAGCCACTCAATAGTCAGACAAAGAAACAAAAAATCACCTACCTGGCTAACCAGCTCTCCGCGGAAATTCTGGTCCACAATGTTCTCTGAACCAGCACACTGGGGCAACTTTTCAATCTCCCGAGACAGCTTGTCCAGTAACTCACTGTCAACACACACACATGATCACACACACACATGATCACACACAGTTGACTTGTGGTTTAAGCCGAGTCCGCATGGTAACCAACACATTTCCTTATAAACAATTCATATCTGCTACATGAAAACTGAGCTACTTCATTTGATTTTGCTCTACAGGGTAAGTAAAAAGAAAAAATTGAGGTGCCCATTTCCTTGCCTGTTGTTTGTTTGAGTATATAGAAGCACATCGACACAATGTGGTCATTTACTTTTAGTGCAGAGAAAAAGTAAGACAGAAAGACAGAACCAAACATAAAGTAAAAAAGCAGGATCTACCAGTGATGCCCTCCAACCACCCACTCATTTGCTTTTGACACCAATAAGATGACAAAAGTAACACTGAAGAGGAGATGCAAGAGAAACCCAACTACTCTATGAACAAACAAGGTGTCTATTTATTCATTTCAGTTAAAAGAAAAAAACGTGCTGAAGCTCACTGCAATAATTACTACAGAGATCTGTGCAAAAACCATTAAGATTACTGCAATAATATTTTTAGGTTAAGGCTAAGATATGACTTTAAAAACTTGCAACATGTACTTTGAAAAACAATTTAAGCAGAATATGCCGAAGAGACAACTTCATTGAGGAACACCGTAAAAGATGATGAGGACATTTTAAGGAGATGTAAAATTTCAGGACCAATTTCAATCAGCACTCCTGTATAAACCTACAAAGCAATATATATTGCACATCTCTACATCTGGAGTATTTATATACAAGTATCTTTACTTAAGTGCATGAGAGCAGTAATCATTACTTTAACTATATGCCGACTTTCCAAAGGTGAGGAAAGGGTGAGCAGTACCATCACTGAGGTAGGCAAACAGGCAGAAAACATAAAAATGTTAAGAAAAGAAGCTTAGCCAGCTGACGATTCCTAATAGTGTTGGTAGTCTTTGGGGAAAACAAAATATACCTCACCATAAAAACTCTTGAGCATCATGCTGAGAATGACCTTTGAACATTGGAATGGCTCGCCAAACAGCGTGTAGAAAGCCATGGGGGCTGACCTGTGCCCACTTGCCAGACCACAGGACACGCAGTAGGCCGTGAAGTTCTTGACATAAGGATCTGGGAAATAAAGTTATTTTTCATTTAGTAAGAGTTTTAAAGCACTTGCAAAACAATTAGGTCATTAAGTGCCAAAGATTAGAGCTTTTAGAAGAGAGTAACAAACACAAAAAAAAGGACAACACATGTTTGATAGGAAAGAAGGAGCAAATCACACCACAGCAAACACCTACCACCCAACTGTTTATATCATTTGATGGTCACTTAAATCGCGTGAATTAAGATTAAGATATATGTCACTACAAGTTTGGACTTGAGATACATATCGAGTCATGAAAATACAACTGTCTTCAAATGAATACTCTTTTGTACCATTGTTTTGAGAAAAATGCAGATAAACATTTTGGCTTCTTGTAATTTGTAACGTAACACAATCATTATTTTATGTTCATCATGTTTTCTATAATAGACACAAAGCTTAAAGTTACATAATTCAGTGTAGCCTGTAATTTAATCACTCCCTCTTATTTCCTAAATTTTGGCACTAATTTTGCTCTCAAAGATTGAGAAATCGATACTGCAATGCTATAAAATAAGTTTATCAGCATCTATCTCCATTTGAACCAAGGCAATTAAGTGGAGAGCCTATCAAACCCAAGTTCAAGAACAAGATCTGAACCAAGGTCATCCATACTAAATCCCTGCATGATACCATCAGAACTAATGGTATTCATTCATGGACATGTATGGAGAAAAGAAAACAGCCTGCTGGATCAGGAAAGGAATAATTACACAAAAGAAAGGGAACATGGGACTCAGAAAAAATAGCCACTTTATGACAAATTTCCTCAGAACCACACACATATAAACTTTAGTTTTACCCTTTATGAGACAATAATAGAGGGAGATATTTCACAAAGGGTAAGAACACCCCACCCCCACCACCCTCTCCCCCATTAGCAAGTGGCAAAAGAATGAATTCCACAATCTACAGAAGAATACAAACGATAAAGAAGGAAATAGAGCGAAAAGACTCACAAAGTCTTCAAAGCATCTGCTTTTGCTTTGATGATCTTTTCCTCGGCATCCTCTGAGCAGATGTCGATCTTCAGACCTGAGTAGTCGTTGCTCCCTCCACCATTCAAACCACCAGATTTCTTTGGACTGGAGCTCTTCGTTGCCTTCACCTGATTGCTGCTGGTACTTTTATTGCTGTGAGTAGCTCGTCTGGGCTGGAGCAAGCTCAGATGCTGAGATATCATGTGAAAGAACATTTAAATGTTGCAGTGCTCAGATGCTGAGATATCATGTGAAAGAACATTTAAACGTTATAGTGCTCAAATGCTGAGATATCATGTGACAGAGAAAGAACGTCTAAATGTTGCTGTGCTAAGATATCATGTGACAAAGAAAGAACATTTAAATGTTGTTGTGCTGAGATATCATGTGACAAAGAAAGAACATTTAAATGTTGTTGTGCTGAGATATCATGTGACAAAGAAAGAACATTTAAATGTTGCTGTGCTGAGATATCATGTGACAGAGAAAGAACATTTAAATGTTGCTGTGCTGAGATGATGAGATATCATATGACATAGAAAGAACATTCAAATGTTGCTGTTAAGTTAGGTTGTTATTTGTTTGGGAAAGAGTTTTACTGCGTTCGCAACTACATAAGGTCCTAGGAGCACGCAGGTTGTTGTTTACAGAGCCAGTAGACGTTTAGTTCTGTTTTAATAAAAGAAAAGCGTGCTGCCACGATAAGGGCTATTAAATACAGTGAAACTCGCATAAATTAAAGTCATCAGGCCCCACCTTCAAGATCATTGAATTCGAGCGTTTTAAGAAAGGTGAGATTACTCAGACTGTGAAAATCAATAATGATGCAAACATCTGTTCCGACGGTGTCATGGTACGAGTATAAGGGGAAAGAAAAACAATGGTGCTCAATTAAAGCTTGCTAAAATGAGCCGTTGCTTCCCTTTATACAGCCCCTCACCAACTGATTCAGTGTTGCACAAGCTTTGCTTTTTATTTTTCCACGTGAACCGCAACAGAACTTGTGTTCTTTGTCTCTTCAGTTTACATATTTTTTGGTCCACAGCTGCTCTTAGCATCTCCTTTGCCTTTCAAGAAAGTTGACAGAGAGCTTGGTACACTTGATATTCACCATAGACCCCCTCCCCCTCCTTTTTTTTGGTACTTCAAAAACAGAGATTTTTTTGGTTCCAACATGAGTTACTTTCTTTTCTTTGCTGCTATACAGAATATGTCCTAAATTCAAAGTTGAAAACTAAAGTACAGTCGAACCTGCGTAAGACGGAATCGCAAGGGAGCGGGAAAAAAATTCCGTCTTAGGCATTTTCCATCTTAGACAGGGGAATTTAGGGGGGGGGGGTTCAAAGGCCCAGCCGGTGGGATCAAGGATCGCTTGTCAAAACTGCACACCTCTCAACTGCTATCCTGTCTGATAATGACATGCGTCAGTTTTACTTATCCAATTACCACCAGTGCTTGCTTTTCATAGGACCACTGTTTGACTCTGGCTTCTGGCTACCCAGGAAAGTTTTCGTAGTGGCTCGCTACTCAAGCACTTTAACGGGCAGTTGTGAGATTTCACATCCACACTACACTGACCATCTGCATCGCTCAGGGCTCACATGATGGGATAACATCTACCCTCTAATTGCACCCCTACTCCCCTTCTTCGCCCAGCAGCACGGCCATTGCGTTAAGTTTATAGTTTATAGCCGTCGGAACTAAACTTGTGAGTTCTGTTTCAAATCAGGGCTGAGCGGGAAAAGCATTTTCCGTCTTAGACAGGTGAAACCATCAGAAGGGAGCGGATCTTTCTTTCCGTTTCCGCGTTGGACAGGTTTCCATTTTACACAGGTAATTAAAGAGGAATATATCAAGGGAGGAGCGGGGAGATTCCGTTAAGACAGGCTTCCGTTTTATACAGGTTTCCGTTAAGGCAGGTTCGACTGTACTGCAGTACTACAGTATATATGCAATTTTTCAAACAAGTGGCATTTTCTTATCTTTGATGCCATACGTCAGAGGTTTTAGACTATGACAAACGTTTGTACGTGTAAAAAGGCTGATTCATTCAAATACACGCCAGTTTTGAAAGAGGTATTGTTTATTAATGAATTGTTAAACAGTAGTGTAGGGATTAGCAGACAGCAACTTAAATTTTGGTACCACAGACCAGCACACAAATCCTTATGTAGACACATGTCTGTTTATCACTGTTCGGTAGCAGGGAAAAAAAATAGGCCTGGCACATCTGACGTTCCCAACATGAAATGTTTATTCACCCCTACCCCCTCACACACAAGCACACACTGCCACACCTGTGCTGGCTGCCTGTCTTTCTCTCCCAACCCTAGCACATCAGCAACATATTCTTCTCATTGGCTGCATAAGATGGCTGTGTGTCTCCGACAGGTCAGTCATTGAATAACATGCAGGTAAAAATTATTAAAATTTTGTAAAAGATCTGGAGTGAGAAAAGTTGGGGGAAAGAAAAAGGGCAAAGAAAGGTTATGAAAAAGAAAAAAAGTGGTGAACACATGAGCCACGCTCTCTAACCTGGAAGTAGTCGACGGTGTTGAACCTGAGTAGCTGTTTGGGGACATTTTGCCCTAGAGAGGGGGAGGACGGGGAGGTGCCAGGCAGTGGTGTGCCCGTCGGGGAAAACAGACCAAACACCAACTGGCAGAAAAACTCCCGGAAGTCCTCCAGGTGTCTGTGGAATAGACAAGAAGTATCAACACCTACATCTAGATCGGAAAAGTAAAAACTACCTGGATCACCGTCTATATTTACTACCTACCAAAGAAAATTGATTTACAAATGTTGTACTCTGTCCATCTGATAAAAGAAAACTGGGCAACTCATCCACAGAAGTCAATTCATTCATACAAAAATAAAAGCGCACACACGCACACACACACACACAGTGACCAATCCACCTACCCGAGAGCCTGTATGATAGAGTTGATGTAGCAGGTGTTGCCTAAGTTCCGCATGCCTGTGACTCCAGGGATCAGAGTTCGCTTCTTCACATGGAACAGAGTGGACCCGGCTCTTGTCAGCATGGGAGGGTGAGGACTGACCGAGGTACTGGGCGTGGCCTGCAGGAGAAAGCCGAAAGAAAGCTGCAGACTGTCCTAGTTTACTCACACTGACTGTAAGCCATATGCAATAAAACTTCTGAGAAGCCTCCATTTTTTGTTTCTACCAAAAGTGAAAAAGTGGACTCTTCACACTGTAACTGTACAGCTTAATAACCCCTCTGACATAATTTACATCAATCAGAGAGTGGGTTGCTTTAACCCTACCTCTCAGCCCATCCAGGCAGAGACTGATACAATGTCCAGGCAGAGACTGATACATTGTCCAGGCAGAGACTGATACAATGGCCAGGCAGAGACTGATACAATGGCCAGGCCGAGACTGATACAATGTCCAGGCAAAGACTGATACAATGGCCAGGAAGAAACTGATACAATGTCCAGGCAGAGACTGATACAATGTCCAGGCAGAGACTGATACAATGGCCAGGCAGAGACTGATACAATGGCCAGGCAGAGACTGATACAATGGTCAGGCAGAGACTGATACAATGGTCAGGCAGAGACTGATACAATGGCCAGGCAGAGACTGATACAATGGCCAGGCAGAGGCTGATACAATGGTCAGGCAGACACCAAATAAAAGGACTGTCTCATCAGAAATCAAACACGTCTTCACCTACAACAGCCAAGAGCCTGATCACTACAGCACAGATGAAGGTCGCCTCAGACAGATAGTCGCCACATACGCTGATACTTGTAGCTAAAACTTGGGACAAAGGGTCCCTTTGAAAGATCAAAACAATGTACACTTGCACACTTTATCAATTACAGATCTGAGAGACCTTGCTGGCTCTTGACAAAAGCTATTACTGCAAAATGCTTCTGTTTTTAGTTTTTAACTCTTTTACATATATGTGGAGCATGAGCTGACTAAAAGTTGTATAAAAATGTTAGTGGTATGTTTCTGTCCAGTTTATGCATGTGATGGTACAGAGAGCAAAACTACAAGGCAATTTAACCAAGCCTGCACAAAAGTTTAGCACATGACATCAACACTTTACATTTTTCTGCATTAAGTGCTTAGGATGGAAAGTAGAAAGCAAACAATAACCTATTTTATAAGATTTTACTGGTGTGACATGAGAAGGAAGCTCACCTTTTCTTTCTTCTTTGCATCAATGAACTGCTGCCAAGAGGCAAAGGCCTTTGCCAGAAGAATTTTTCTGGGAATTAAAGAACAATTTGTCTGGCAAGGTACAAAATGACAAAGCTAACTAATATGAAGAAATTAATTTTGATGAACAGAGTTCAATTCCACAGAAGTTCATGACAAGTCAGAATGACAACAGCTACATTTCGCTATGAACAGGTTGGGACAAAAAAATAACACCAAAGCACCCATCTACTGCCCAATCTTAGACTATTTAACAGTGCATTTTTCACACACACAAAAAAAGAGACTAGGTAAGTTGATAAAAAAAGAGTTTTTGAGTTGAAGGTTATAGTAAGTAAGCATAATCAGCAGGCATATAACAAAGACGAGGGGAAAAGAAGAGCAAAAGAGAGAAAAAGAAGAGCAAAAAAGAGAAAAAGAAGGATAAAGGATAAAAAACAAATCACAATGGGGGCCGATGAGCAGATTTTTCTTACTTGTAATGGCAGTCAGCTGTGACAAGGCGATCATTGTCATCTGATTGGCTCCTGAAATGAAACAGAAACATTTTGTTAAATCTTTAACAGTTTTACATTTCCACATTCACATTATGCAAGCAATTTCAGACTGAACGAAAATTAGAGTCAATCATTGTTATTTATATAATCCGCCTTAAGAAATAAAATACAGTCAAACCTGTGTAAGACGGCCATCCATTGTCAAGGAGAAAAGTGGCCGTATAAGACAGGTGGCCGTCTTAGGCAGGACTGATCAAGATAAAGAAAACAAACCATTCCCATCTGAGGCCCCAATCGAAAGTAGCCCCATTATGTTGTCTTTGTTGGTGTTGTTGTTGTTGTTGGTTTGTATTTCATTTGTAATATTTATTTTGTCGCTGATTTTGCACAAGGGTGACAATAAAACTAAATGTATGAGACAAGGAAGACTGAGTGCCATGTTAAAACAAACACATGGGTCGCCACCACTCGGAGAACGAGTGGCGCTTCTGTAACAAGTTCATGTTGACGTCCTTTGTTACTTTGTTACAGACTGGGTAAACAGTGACCACTCATCTCACGTACGATTTGTGTATGAGTTCTGGGCGGGGCTTATGGGTTATGAGGGATCACACGCTTACCTCACCAGCAGCTGAAAATTGGTAGCTATTGGTCAACAGTGGGAGGGGCCTACGCAACATGATCGGTTGGAGGGTCTACCTAACAACAACGACAGGTGATTGAATTATGACGGCTCGCCCACAACGCCAGGGGCCAATGCACAATTTATGACAAAACGTAATGGAGTCACTAAGGTGATCGTCTTACACAGGTGTTATTGCTTAGTATGATAGGGGTTGTGTGTTAAATTATGGTGGCCGCGGCCGCGTTGGACAGGTGCCCGTTTTACACAGTTAAAATATATAGATAAAACGCAAGGGGGGAAATGGAAAGTGGCCGTTTGTACAGGTGGCCGTCTTATAGAGGTGGCCGTCAGTGCAGGTTCGACTGTACTATATAAATCTTTTTCTTGGAAGCTTCGAAAATGCTTAAAGGACCTTTCTTCGCAAAATAAACTTTTCATGTTGTAGAGCTTGATCATGTGATTCATAGCATTTCATGTGGGTAGACGGAGTTTTTGCACTGCGTGTTCTTATGTGGAGACCACTGTATATCATAGAAGTTCATGTAATCTACAAAACCTAAATTACATTATTGTTTCGTATCTCATTTGCAACAAAGACAAGAAGGATAGAAATCAATTGGACTCTGAACAGAACAAAGTATTTATATGTTAATGAGCTCAGCATACAGGGACTTCAGAAAAGTTTTAGAAAGAGTTTTACAGCACTTGCAACACAAATAAGTACCAAAGATTAGAGGTATTAGTACAGAGTAACATACGAAGGAAAGAAGGCACAGAGACAAGGATGATAGATATTGAATAGGAAGGAGGAGCAAACCACACCAGAGCCACTGTGCAAGGCATGAAACTTGATGAGGCAATTACCAAGAGATCTCCTGTGTCTGTGAGTAAGAGCGTAGCAGTTTTCCTCCTCTCTGCTGCAACTCCTCCAAAGACAAGGTACCGATGGCCGTGAGTGCAGACCGCAGAGCCTCCAGATCACCTGCCGCGTTGTCCCCCACAACGTACTCATCACAAACATAGCTGAACACCGGATGACAACATGAGGAGAAAGAACACAAGGAATTCATGATTTACTCAAAAACTGAGCATAGTTACTGAAATATTATTTTGAAATGAGTTCTCATTCAGTACATATCTACCAAATCAAGTTTCTGTTGTATGGAAGACCATACGCCAACAAAACCTGCAACAATAACCAGCTCCAAAGGAAAAGAAAAACAATATTGGCAAAGAAAGAATATAACATAAATACAGCGTATAGAACTGCCTAGTGTGTGTTAATCTGTAACGACTAGTTGCACTTGTCAATAAACTTTTTTCCTGATTTAGGACATAATTCCACTTTTCCTTTAATATAAGTTACTCTGAGACAAGATATTCCATAATTGAGGTAATCAAGAATTTAATTATTTATTGAATATAAAGCAACCCAAAAAAAACTCCATCCCAGTCTAATTTATCATACATATGTGACATATCTAGGGTGACAGACTTATCACTAATCTGTCAAACTGACTTTGCTCAGTAAAACCCTGTTAGCAAACACTTTTCGCTTATCATTTTGTAGAAGAACATGTAGAAATAATTTCTATTAAAGACGATTTTCATATATTAAAAATATAACTGTCTGCATTACATCTGACCTGACCCAGATTTTTTGCATAGTCAGTTTTTTATGATAACAACAGCTTGTTTCCAGAACTATTTAAAGGTTTCACTTCTCCAATATGGGACGAATTCAAATCGGCAATGATCAATTATCTATTTTATGATTAACAAAAGACGTTGGTCTCCTAGCACTCATTATAATGTCACATTCGTCAGCCTAAAAGTGAATTAGATTTTAAAAGTTTACCCAGGAAACAGTAAAGCTGAAGCAAAATAACCAAACTTGTGAACATTTTTTATATTAAAGACAAGACTTAAACCTGTTCCATCTAATCTGATAATTTAAATCAATCTAAAAATGATCTTCTTCTGGCCAGAAAAAAACATTAGCAAAAATTATTACAATATGAAAACAACCCCAAAAAAACAGACAAATTCACAATCAAAAAAAATATTAACATTAACAGAAGTAAAGAGGCATTCTCCTACTGTCACACTAAAGTCTATATGTTTTTGTTTGGAACGTCTTAACAAAAGCACTACTCACCAGTAAACATACTTGGCATTTACTTCAATCGCAATTGGATGCTGAAAGAAGATAAAAGAATCTGTCATTTTCTTTTCATTAATGTTGAATTTAAGTTGTAAAACACAATACACAAACACAATAACGGTCACATTTTTTGCCAGGAACAGACAGACAGTAAAAGCGCCCACAAACAACCAAACTATTATAAAAGAAACCACAGACAGGCTAGAACAAAAAACAGGAAAAAACCCAAAAGATATAAATTACTCATTTCTCAAAATCTCGTCTGTTCTCAACATGTCCACAATACATACATGACCTATCAGTTGATACTCCATTTACCTTCTTCCACAAATGCTACAACTCAAAAAAGATTGGCCTGTGTGTTCCTAACGAGTATGTTTCCTTGTGCTTGTACCCTTCCCATCCCCTCTTTTTGTCTCTTGACATCTTTCTCCTTCATTTTTTTTTTTACCTTCTTGGTAAATGATAATATAAAAACATCATAAAACAAAACAAAAAAAAGTGCGATAACAAGCCATTTTTCAGACATACAATAACAGTCCCTGACTTGTTACTTGCCTTAGAAGTTTCAAAGTGTTGTAGGGCATGCTGTTGGTTCATACGACCACAGGCCACATTTTCGCAACTGAGACATGCCTGTGCAAAAGGAAATAAGAATAAATATAATGTAAATAAAATTTTGAACTTGAACAGTACAGTTGCGCAATCAATAACTGTTTCCAAATATGCCGCTGACATTGCTGGTACACAAGTATATCATAAAGATATAATATTTGGATGTGAAAAAAAAAGCTTTTCTTAGCCTTAAGCGCTCAAGTATATTTCAAACTTCAAACAATGTGCCCTGAGCTGAAAACTACAGTCGAACCTGTGTAAGACGGCCACCCATTGCCAAGGAGAAAAGCGGCTGTATAAGACAGGTGGCCGTCTTGGGCAGGACTAATCAAGATGAAGAAAACAAACCATTCCTTTCTGAGGTCCCAACCAAAGGTAGCCGCATTGTTGTTGTTGTTTTCACTGGGGTTTTCTTCCTTTTTTTTTCTTTTGTTGCTGCTATTGCGCAAGGGTGACAATAAAACGAAATGTGTCAGACAAGGAGGATTGAGAGCTATGGTAAAACAAACACACGGGTTGTCACCACTCGGAGAACGAGCGACGCTTCTGTCACAAGTTTATGTTGATGTCCATTGTTACTTTGTTACCAACTGGGTAAACAGTGACCACTCATCTCACTTACGATTTGTGTATGAGTTCTGGGCGGGGCTTATGGGTTATGAGGGATCACACTCTTACCTCACCAGCTGCTGAAAAATCGTTACCTATTGGTCAACAGTGGGAGGGGCCTACGCAACATGATCGGTTGGAGGGACTACCTAACAACAACATAAACAGGTGATTGGATTATGACGACTTGCCCACAACACCAGGGGCCAATGTATGATTTATGACAAAATGTAATGGAGTCGCTAAGGTGGCCGTCTAAGACAGGGATTATTGTTTAGTGTGATAGGGGTTGTGTGTTAAAATATGGTGGCCACGGCCATGTTGGACAGGTGCCCGTTTTACACAGTTAAAATTATATAGAAAAGACGCAAGGGGGGGGGATGGAAAGTGGCCGTTTGTTCAGGTGGCCGTCTTAAAGAGGTGGCCGTCAGGGCAGTTTTGACTGTACTAGCATAGCCAATTCTATGAACCAAAGAGAAATGACTCACAACCTTATATGCTGTGTACTTGTCATTTCTTCATCTACATTAAAGCTTCAGATATGGCAAAATTTACCTCATAATTGTTCATATTATGACCACTTTGGACTTCATGCTTATCAAAACACAATAATGGAGTGCATACAGTGGTCGGGGGGGGGGGGGGGGTATGTTTCCTCAGGGCTTAACCCTTTCACAAAATAATGCTTTATATTTTTTATTTTTTTTTATATTAAAAAAAGAAATAAAACGTATAGATCTATATATATTTCTGATTTGTCTGAAACTCAACCATCCAGTTACTTATCATTTATAAAACTTAACTTCTCTGTCAATACTTAGAAATATTTCTAATATAGTGTGGATCGCTTTGAATTTCTCCATCCCATATCATTCAAATGGTGATGGATGGGACACACCTTAAGGAAGCCCAGCGGAAACATCACAAGACAGTCACTGCAGTGGAACCCACAAGGAGCACGAGGCAGGGGTAGGCCACGGGAAACATGGAGGAGATGCGTGGAAAGGGACATGAGAGAAATGAACCTCACTTGGAACGAGCTTGGAAGGATGGCTCAGGACAGAGATAAATGGAAGGAGCTTGTATGTGGCCTATACCCTGCCAGGGGTGAAAGGCATTGATGATGATATCATTCAAATCCATGACAGATATATAAAGTCAATAAGTGAGGGACATACTACAAAGTCTATTACCACTTATTGATGTACTCTTTGGACACAATTACTGATTTGGAGATAGGTCATAACTGCATGGAGAGAACAGTCTAAAGGATAACATCTGTAGAATTGAAAGTCTTAAGGACATACAAAGATTAAAGTTGTGCACATTACAAGATGGTTCCTTTTTTTCTATTTGGGACCCCCTCCCCCGGACCAATTTTTTTTTTTTTTAAATAACAATGAATTCCCAAATAACATATATATATATATCACCGTGTGCAAGGTACAATTTTGGGGGAATGGAGTGAATGATGTATGTGGGATGCACAGATTAGGAACCAAGACTGCCAAAAAGAAATCTCTATTGAGAAGAGTCCCGTTGTTGACAAAACATCATGATACTTTACAGTGAGAATGAAAGAAAACCATTTTGCAATTTAATCATTAATACAAGTCAAGCAGCAAAGAAAAAAAAGGACTAACCCAGACCCACTCTGTAGTGCCACACTCAGAGCACAACCATTTACTGGGATTCAGGATGGAATGGTTCGAGGCCACAATCAAACCAAGAACATGGGCACATGTATCCATTGGCCGTCAATATCTGCAATCATTCACACTGCAAAAAACAAAAAATTAGAAAACAAAAAATGAATTGAACAAAATTACATAACAATGTTTCATTCAAATCACTGACTTCGGTTAAAAACCTATCAAATGACAACTGTATATGTTTCTAAGTGTTACCAAACATTAAAAAAAACTCCCAATACAAAACTATAATACAACTATTACTCTTACTCCTGCTTGCTTTGAAGCATTACCTTCCTTTTCTGAAAACAAAAAAACTGTGTCTGAGAAAGACAGCTCTACTACAAGACCATACACACAGTAGAGTCCACCTATAGTATACTGAACTTGGACTTCACTAATTTTTGCTCGAAATAAACTAATTGTAACAATTATTTCCCTTTTTGTGCTCAGTAATTCAAGCCCGATTGATAAGAATGTTTTAGACATGCTTTTTGCATTTATCATTATAGTGAAGTTTTTACAAGCAGTACATAGTGTGACTCAAAAAGAAAACTAGTAGAGTAAAGTCAGGTGTGCGTCCACCTTGGCCTTTAGAAAACCATGATATCAGCTATTTTCGTATCGATCCAAATTTTGAAAGTATTGGCATGACCGGCAGAATTGGACGCATCACCAATCTTAATTATCATCTCTGTATGCTTAATAGACTTCATTCTACATTGCATTTTAATGCGTCCACTTTGGTCGGGTGACGCATCCACTTTGCTGGTGAATGCGTCCACTAGGTCTGGTCAGTGCCACCACCACCCTAATTCTTCATAACATTAGAAATAAATGATGTTTTAACATAGAATCTAGATCTATGTTCACCCAGTCTGTCATTCTTCAACCTATTATTATCCACTCACTCATTCTTCATTATGTAAGAAATAAAAATGAACCTTTAGATCTATGTTAAGATATTTCATTTATTAACATTTACATTAGATGAAGTGACAAAAACATTTACATGTAGACTATATATATCAATTTACAACCAAATATCTTTATGCTTATGTAGATTTATTTAAAACTTTAGTTTGCAATGTTCAGTAATTTAAATGCAAGTAAATTTATGTATTCAAAATATGTAGATGGATGGTAAGTTACAAGTAAGTACAAGGGAGTTATGAAAAAGTGGGCATGAAAACATCACTAATAAAAGTCACTGCTCCTAGCTCTTCGACCTGTCTTTCCACTCAATTCTTCCTTTCTGCTGCTTGTTGCATGCCATCACCTATCACATAATTCACATTGTACCTACAGTCCATGTCCATGGCTCCGACACCCTCTACAACTACTGTCCTTCATCCCATGCATTTCATCATCCACCTCATTCTCATCATCTATCAGAATATATTCATCTCTACCACTCTCTCTGTCACTTTCTACATTCATTCTTTTCTTCAGAGCAGCTTCTTCCCGCTTTCTTTTCTTATTTTCAGCCTCCTCGTGTTTCTTCTTTTTTCTCACCTTCTCTTCTGCCTTCTTCTTTTTCATCTCTTCTCTTTCCTTCTTCTTTTGCTCTTTCACCCGAAGCACATCCTCTTTCTCAGCTTCTTTTTTCTTAACATCTCATTATAAATAATATTCATTGCCATTAAGGGCCTTCTAGACATGAAAGACATTTGTTTTGAGTTTTTTTAATGTTACAAAAACAAAAAAGTTAATGTAGACGGTCTAAATCTTGATCTCTACATCTAATGGGATTTAAGTTTTAAAAAACTAAAATTTTAACAAAAATAAATATTTGATTGGTAATAGATGTGTACAGGTGGCTGAGTGAATGACATTTATGCATTTTTATAGGATGTGAACGCTTTCACCATACCGAATCTACAAGGTCAGTGAGTGCCTCCACCCATGGACGCATGACCAGACCATACTAAAACTTGGTATGGATAGCGCATCCACCCCCCTTGAGACTCAAATTTCCATTGTTGAAAGGTACAATGGACGCAACTATATTTTACTACCTTTGTAAAGGCTAATAAAAGCTAGTAAGGGCGCTTGGAGTTCGTTAGTTGCCAAGCAACCAACTAGCAAATAAGCGTCTCCGCTAGTGTAACTCACTAATGAAGAAAACGAAGTTTTAATTACCAAAAAATGGCGACTTCCAGAGTAAAAAACGGAAGTAAAAAGCTAAATGAAATGGAAACTGCTTATACTTTTTAATTACAAGACCGGAATCGATCCAACAGCGATGAATAACGAAATACAGCGAGTGGACGCATAGACCAGGTGGACGCGACACCCTACTTTACTGTTCTACAGTAAAACCTCAGTATAACATACTCTCAGCTTTAAACTTACTCTCAGCTTTAAACTTACTCTCAGCTCTTAACTTTTTGAAGCCGTGAGTCCCACTTAGTATTTTTACTCTTTAAAAGCTATGTCTAAAACATCTGCTTAAAATGTACTTTCTACTAAAACGTTCACAATTCAAGTGATTTTAGTGATCAAAAAATCCATTTACAATGTACATTGCGAGAATATATAACGAAAAAACACAAAATCAGGAATGCAACATTATCAGCTACAGTGAGATGGTGAATTATTCTAAATCACTATATTATTATTTCATGCGCAGCTGTCTAAAGCTGACATTCCATATGCCCGAAAAACCGATGCCAACTTCGGGTGCCAATTTCGCTTGCGAATTATTTTTTTCGCACCAATGTTTTTGTCATTGGGTGAATCCATATACCGGAATTTCGCATGGCCGAGTCCGAAATTCGCATGCAAAGATTTTGTTTCGCACGAGGGAGCGAAACTTTTTTCTTCGCATGCGAATTCTTCGTGAAGTGGGCGGGGCTTATTTCCCGCCAAATCTACTTCAAAGGAACGAAGCAGCATAGAACATGATAGAAGCACTAGATAAGTGGGGAAAACGTCGAAATGTTGATTTCCTTGGTTTGAGAGAGAAGTGTTAAAACCAAGACTGAAAAGAAGTGTTTAATTTCAAGGTGGCTGTCATTTGCATGGCAACCACTTTTTTTTTTTAGTTTGTGGGAAACTTTGGGGAGTCTATGTAATCTATCTATGCTATCATTTATCGTTTAAATCATGTAATAACTAAAAATAGCTTTTCACTTACACCCCCCCCCCCTCCTTAATCAAATGCACTTGAATATAACTTCTAACATACATTAATTACAACTTAAGATTGCTGTCTGTGCCGCAGCCACATCAGCCAGCGCTGTCGGTGATAGGACCGAAGCTTCGCAAAGAAAACGACCCAAGAAAGCAAAGCTTATGAAGGAAGTACCATCATCAAGTCTGGACAAAGCAATTTAAAGCTTCTTTCGTAGGAACAAGAGTTCTAACAGCAAAATTCTCTTGTTTTCAACGTAGAGTGCTTGCTCTGACTGAACTGGTGCCGTGATTTCAGTCAGATGACGGATGCGAATTTCGCGTATATGGAAGGAGGGCTCTTTTTTCATCGCACCCAAATTTCGTACACGAAATTCGCAACCGAAGTTCGCATCGGTTTTTCGGGCATATGGAATGCCAGCTTTACACTGTCTGTGCACAGAGCTTTGTAATCTCTCAGTAGTGCCACTTCACCTTTGGAAAAACATCAGTTATGCCATAATCAGGGGAGGGCAAACATTAGTTTGACACAGTGTTAAACAATTCCTGCAGTTTGTGCTGTGGGTGATGGTCTTATTCAACGAAAAACATTTTTTTTAAAATAAGGATAATTGCTTGAATTACTCAGCTGCTGCGTCCAACATAGTTTGTAATGATGCACAATCAGTATCAAAGGCTTGCCCCGCATTCTGATGGTTTCTTTTGTTTTTGAAAAAAAAAAAGCCGACAGCCAATAACTAAACTCCCCCCAGCCCCCTCAACTCGACTATGACAAGCCCCCTAAGACATCTCTTCTTCTTCTTCTTCTATCCTGTGGTTGGTGCAACCGTTGGGGCACCACTGCATTTGAAAACCAGCTCTCGCCATCTATTTTTGTCCTCTGCTCTCCTCAGATTGTCACCCATCGTCTTTCCTGTCCACTCTGTAATGTTGTCCTCCCATCTCTTTCTCTGCCTTCCTCTCTTTCTCTTTCCTTGTACGGTTCCTTGCAGGATTGTTTTGGCAAGTCCTGTGGATCTTGTGACATGCCTGTACCATTTTAGCTTTCGTCTCTTCACTGTGGTCAGTAGATCTTCATATTGCCCCACTGTGTTGGTGATTCTCTTTCGTACTTCAGCATTTGAGACGTGGTCTTTGTACGAGATGTCAAGGACCCTAAGGCATGATAACACTCAAAATTACCTAATTTCTTAGAAAGTCATAGGAGAGGCAACAAATGATCTAAAACTGCCAAACAAAAAGGAAAGGCCTGCAACTGTGACTTTTTCTTTCTCCAAAATACTAACAAGCCTTTACTTACTGATTCACATAAAAGATAACATTTGTTACCCCCTTGGTCTGGTACTTTCACCTATCATCATCCACTAGAGAACTGGAGGAGTATAGGAAGGCTTTCTTTACGTGGACATGTGATATTAAATCTAGACACACCAGAGACAAGCCCAAGAGTGGGACAATGATGGTGGTTGAAAAGAGTGTTCATGTTCCTCATGCCTGTTGTGTAGCCCTGACCAGTCCATGGAATTAGGGCCGATTACGCAAAATTTTCCGGGTTTTTTAAATCTGTTTATTTGTCAATAAAAATGAAGGGAAAAAAGAAGCAGGGGACAAACAATGTGATGAATGTACCACATCATGATCTCCTTAAAAAATACTCAGTGCCCATTTGAGGATCGGTTTGATTTCTTGCGACTTCGGTGCTTACTTATAAATATAGACCAGCAGCCCAAACCGGTCACCCCACCATAAGCCTTGAAAACAAACGGATTTTTGTTATATTATTATTGAAAGTATTCATCTCTTTTTATCAGTTTCATCGGTTTTGCCTCTCCCGTGGAGAACAATTTGGCTAGCTCCAAACCAACAAAACCGAACCAATTATATAGCCAATGCGGCAACGCCTATTTGGGTACACATAGTAATATAGGCCTCTATGAAAAGTATGAGTTCTCATTTGACTGTTTTTATTCAATTTGGGAGTGGAGGGGCGAAGGCAAAGTTAGGCAAAGAAGAAGGGCAAGACCAATAGGCCCATTCCGATCTGTATCTTTGTCAAAACCTTTTCCACTTCAAATTCTTAAACTTAAACTTTAGCATCCTGAGCTAGATTCTACTTAGCCTCAGTAGCCTCTAAAATTAAAGCACAGCAGCAGCAGCATCAGTCAGCAAGAAATATTTTAGATCATTTTTTGTTGTTGTCCCTAATGTTATTTTAAAGGAAGAGGTTTCTCATCCCCGGTGAGAATAACTTATGTCTCGCTATTCTCACCCCCCTACCTTGTTTTACCGGAAATGACCCAAGAGGGTTCAGGAGAGAGGATACCGAGGCTGATGCTCCACAGGATTGTGTTGGTGTCCGAATAGACATGTAGATAAATATATATCTAGATTTAGATCTAGTCACAATCAGGGTTGTCAAATTGGAGGGAAGTCCCAGAAATCTGGCTCTTTTGGATCACGTCTGGCCCGGAAAAATTCATTTGGCTCTCTTGCTCTTTTTTTTGGCTCCAAACTCCAAATATTCAAGAAGAAGGGGACAGAAGAGGCAAGAAAGAAAATATTAAAAGAACAAAATTAAAGTGAAGAAAAGAGCTTGGATTGCTTTTATTTTTAAAAATTATTAAACTAGTTAACATGATTTAACGCCCTCGCCCATTTCGTCTGAATAATTTACAACCCTTCAACCGTCATGCAAGAGTATAAATTTTAATAGTCACGTGCTTGTGTCTCGTTCTAGTTCATACACACGCTCTCTGTTCCTTTTAAAAACCATTTATCGTGTGCAGGCAGATAGGCCTGCCACTGCAAGTGTGTAAACAACTAATTAACTAATAGTTCGGCCGGCGGCCGGTCCCACATCCCGCTCAGTAGCGTCGGTAGTGAGCCTTCTTTTTACTGGAGAGGCGAAAAATGTTTTTACATTATTATATTATTATTATACTAATTATACGTTCCCACCAACAACATGCGGTAAGCCACCAAGGGCCGAGGTTATTTTATCGGCCTGCGAGAGGCAAGGGGTGAGTCCTCGCCTCATGCCCACACCGGGGTGGGAGTTTTTCTCCCCGGGGGGGTGAGAATAGCGAGATATAGGTTCGGGGTGAGAATAGCGAGACCTGGGTTATTCTCACCAATAAATGTGGCCTATTTAAAAGTATGGGGTTGTTAGTTGCTGACTGTGAATGTGAACTTTTTATGAATTTGAAGCATAAAATCTAGATCTAGATCTAGCTATTGTGTTATGGGTAGCCTCAATATTTACTTTTTAAGAAAGCAATTGGTCTCAGTTTCAAGTTTTTAAAAAGCATGATGATTCAGCCGAGTTCTATAAAATGAAATGAATAAATAATGGACGGTACACATATGATAGATTTACTAATAAACACTTGGTAGGCCACTCAACAAACTCAATAAAAAAAAAGATTGCTTCTATAGTTTAGCATATATTTGCGTTGGAGGACACAAATTAAACAAAACAGATAAATAAAGCGTTTACAAAAAGATCAGAAGATCAAGATGGTTATTATTACCAAAATCACAACCAAAGAAATTAACATTCTCGAGGGCAGACTGCAAGAATCTTTGCCTTGCCTTGGTCTTCGACGTCCGAAAAATTTGTACCAGTTACAGTTACTTCCCTTGGTGAGCTCTTCGTGAAAAGATACAGAAAAATTGATAAGTTCGTGTGCGACTTATTTTATACCCATTTCGTTTTGCACAAAGACACCAAGCCAAGCTTACTTGAGACTACAATAATTTTTAAACAACAAAAGTCTCTCTCTCTCTCTCTCTCTCTCTCTCTCTCTCTCTCTCTCTCTCTCTCTCTCTCTCTCTCTCTCTCTCATACATACACACACACCTGACCACCTCACAGAACACCATCAAAACTCTCACTCCTGCCAACATAACAAAAATCTCACAACTGTCCTGGCAGCCTGACACCTCAGTCCCAGGTACCAGACTGTAAAACAGAGATAAATATGTCAAAAGGTGTGGACCTCAGACCTCCAAGCCAAAGAGAAACATTTACATATTACACAAACAGCTGTGTAACTGTTTCCGTCTGGTCAGAAAGCGGGGACAAGATGATAATATTATTATAATTTGTGATTTGTTGCCGGCATAACCCTCCCCCGCCTCCATACACGATCTCCCATCTTTGCCCGTACCAGTCCCTGGCTGTTCTTACGACTGGTCAGTTTCTTCTTCTTTCAATCCATTCTTCTCTCAGTCTCTTTTTCTATCAATCTCTCAATCTCTCAATCTCATTCGCCTTCTTGAGTCTGTGGGGTTACAGAATGCGAACACTTCCTTATTGGAAAAAGATGAGGCACGAAGCGTCTTTGTTCTCCGTAGAACGAATAGCGGTCAACAAAAGGTTGTGTGTGTGTGTGTGTGTGTGTGTGTGTGTGTGTG